>NC_134179.1:12434288-12621788 GCF_964188355.1 Buteo buteo
GTAAAATAGGTGCAATGTTTCCTGTGAAATTTGCAGAAAAGCATTTTCCAGTTACTCCTGAACAATTTTGCAACTTCAAAAAATAAGAAAACTCGACTCTGCCAACACCCAGCTCTGCACATAAAAACACACTTATTAGTAGTTTTGGATCTTTGCTACCTTTCAAAATAGCATGATTTCGCATTCAAATATCAACCAAAAGTGCCACAGAGACAACTTTTAGTTATTTTAAAGACTGAAGGCAGAGAAGCGAGGTTTGTCACCTAGGCCCATCACTTCTCCCACTCGCACATGCAGCCCAGCCCAGCGGTACAGTCCCGCTCTACAGGAGAAGGGCAGGAGGTGCTGGGTCACCCATAAAGCTAATTCTCAGATTGTTATGACCCCAAAATGCAATTTGGGTGAGGACAGCAAATTGGAGTTTGCAAAATGACTGTCCCTTTCACCTTATTGCCTGGTGGAAAACAATCCCAGTGGTTTCCCATCAAGGAACCAAAACCTGGTGGCTTCCTCACTCAGTTAACACGTCTGCCTGTGCAAAGAGGTGCAAACAGAACCTCCTGGAGCTGCCTGCCCAGTGGTGGTTATCTTAATGGAGGGCAAGCGTTGTTTGCACAACTACCCTTTGAGCAACTCCTCTCCTGGCAGGCAGCTTTCACCCAGGGACAGTCCTCAACCCCAATTCCACAGCAGGAGGAACTGGACCACTCAGGTCCCAGAGGGATTGCCACAGCTCCGGTATTTGCAGCGCTGGGGACATGCCAAGGCCATTCTGCCTGCACCAGGAGGGATCACAGCCTTTTGCACCCAGGAAACAGGCTGGGGAAGAGAGGTGCTAAGCACCTGGAAGAAGCTGGAATAATTTAGGGCTAAACGCAGACTGATGGCTACATGAGAAATAGGTTGCATGAAGGCCAATGGGGACATGCTAAAACAACACGTGCAACCACAGAGCAACTCAAATGATGGACGTTGTGCAAGATCACCCGGTTGGGAAGTCTTCCAACATCCCACAGCAGCAACAGAGTGACATCAGTTTACATACACACACAGAGTGCATTCAGCAAAGACCATATTGATGAGTATTTGGCTGGAAATTGGGGGCACTTCAAACATTTGGCAGGTAACCCTATCAGTCCCAAGTGAGATTTCCTCCTTCTTGGAAGCAGTTGGTGGTTTCCACACAGTTTTGTTTCAGCAAATAGGTGGAAAATACTCAGCGCATGGCTACTAAAGATAGAAAATAATTTTGCACTATATGGACGAACGCAGATTCTTCCACCTCAGGGAAGGTTTCATGACATTTTAAACCACACACCTTAAAAAAAGTTACGTTTCCAAACTAGACTTCCCTTTCCCATCTACAGAGAGGGACAGGCACCTGCAAAACATCATTTACATGGCCTGTGCTGGACACTAACTCAATAGCACAGTCACTTGTCAGAAAATGTCTGTCTCTATATAACCCAAATAGGAAAACTCTGGATACTGTCTCGGACACAATTCTTAGAAAGCTAAACTTGAGTGGGATGCTTAACTTCATGTTAACAATAATATTTTTGTTAACAATAACACAATAACTTTTTTTGTTATCATACAACTTCATCTCCGCTACAAACAACAGTCCCACCAGTGCCCTTCTCCACGCCCCAGGTCTCCAACAGGTCTTCCTATGCAATTGGAAATGGGCAGCTTGTCCCCCCCTCCGTATCTGGGTGATTTTGAGTTTTTATCACAGGGATTGCAGTAATGCCCAAGGACTTTCTCCTGGAGACCCTACTCATGGTGAGCAGCAGTCCTTGCTGGAGAGCACGTACAGAGGACAAGCTGGAGAAAGAGGCGGCCACCCTCTTTGCTGAGGGGGTCATTTGGCTGGCCCAAAATCCCAAAAGAGGTTTGTGAGTCCAGATCTCCCGCATCCTTCTTTTTTAATGCTTATGTCATTAACCACAGCATACTTGGCTCTCTTCTTGTTAAACCACAAACATGGGAAAATCCCTGAAGTTACCAATGCCTTAAAAAAAATAAATAATGCAAGCTCCGAGCCTCTCTGCTTCTGCTGCGGAAACAATTTAAAACCAGGCTTTGGTTCATACCCAAGCTGCTCCTTAAAGAAGCTTAAAGCACTTTAATGTTCAGATGTACTCACATGTCCAGTATCAACATGATGCCTCACGGTCTCTTCCAAGTTAGCTGGGAAATACACATCTGCAACTGCTTTACATACTTTTTGCATTCTCATTTCCTAGGCCAAAAGTCTTCCACTATCAAGCCACAAATTAATCTAATTATTTGGATATTCAGGCCATTTAGGCTTAAGTCAGCAGACAGTTAGGCATGTGTCTAATATTGCCTCTGCAGTGTGACTGCTGGGGGACTATTTAAAGATAAACACATGCCTAAACGCTGTGCTGAATTAAGCCTCAGTAACAGTATCTTCAGAAGCTGGCTTCAAACAAACTGGTTTTAGGCAAGTAAAGAATTGCCCTGGAATAGAAAGCCAGAGGATGGGAAGGTATTTACCAGGTGTCACAAACACCCTATGAAAGGAATAGATTATTTTTAACAAAAATACTCAACATATGGCTATCTGGAATAATTGTGAGAACGGAACAATGAAAGAGAAATATTTTTGTAACTCATCATATGGTGACTTTGACAAGTTTGAGGAGATGTATTTCACCTTTAGCATCACCTTTCAAAAGGCTGGTCAATGATAATCAGTGGCTTTTTTGCATAGCACAAACATGAAGGAGTTGGGTTCTGCAAGGGGCGAACATTAGGCCAGCCTTGCCTTGACCCTCTGGTTTGCCTGGCCTAAAGAAAAGCGATCTGCAGAAAGACCCTGCAACCAAAAAAAAAAAAAGAAAAAAAAAAATAGCATAAGGCATGCAATACTGTAGTTAAACGAAACAAAATAAGAGTAAAAGCAAACTGTAAGAATACCATGTTTCCAACTGTAATGGGGGCATTTATATGCAATACTTAAAAACGTTTAAAGCAGCTAAATTATCCAGCCCCATAATCCTGATGTTCAAATTCCACACATGACTTTGCTCTGGGGGAACAGCAGAAATGTGACACCCTTTTAGGGACCACCCTGGGACAGCCACTGGAGGGGACACCCCAACAGGGCGTTGAGGGACGGGCACACCAGGAGCAGCTCTGGGGCACCAGGGGTGGAGCCCTCGCTTGTCCCAGGGAAGAACTGCTCAAGAGGGAAATTATGGGGCCCTCCTGCAATGCGTTTCTTAAAACACCAGTGGGGTCCCATAACCCACCCCAGTAACGCACAAGGTGGTGGGCCGCTACCTTTTCGTGCCCAAAGACCTGCTCCACCAGCAGGCGGCGGGGCCAGGGACTCCTGCACCACCTCGCTGCAGCTCCAGCCTCCGCCACCCACTCACTGCATGACCCCGCCAGCGCTCATGATACATCGTCCCGTCACCCTCACCGTTTACAGGAAAAAAGCTATTTAGCCAGTGCCTGCAACCCTTCAGCCCGCAACGCCTTGACAGCAGAGGTTATAGGGAAAGGGGAAAAAAAAAAAAAGAGAGAGAGGGAGAGAAAGAAAGAACAATGTGCAATCGGCACTGCATTAGAGATGGAAAAAGTACTTAAAGCCTGCAACATTCATCAAGGCTGAATACATAAATGCCACATTTTGAATAAGCCAAGCAAAAGACAATGACAAAGGAAAGGCGCGTTGCTTCAGGAATCTCTATCATTTTCATTTGCTGCTGTCAGGAACCTGTTTTTTGCCTCTCACTCTATCAGCCATTATAGCATTAATGAAGTAACCTCACATAGTTATTGACTGGCTTGTCAGAGTCCCTGCCTGATCCCTTAATAGAAACCATTGGTCTTCAGTTAAAAATGGGGTGAGCTGGGAGGTGCTGTGGGCATGTGCTGAATTTCAAGTGCACTCCTGAGGTTATCAAAAGCCATGAAATGCAAATTATTATATTTTTTAAACACACAGATTTCATGCAACTGAGCATATAAAATTGACTAATACTGTACTTTATGCATTCCTAATAATGTTTCCAAATATGCTCTGCATATGATCTTTCCCCAGAAAGTTGTGGGTGGTATTTGAATAAGCAGAAATGGGCCTAGTTTTATTTTGTGAATAAAGTAGTTTCCTGGATGTTGCAAGTCTCTGTTCCTTCTAATATAAGGTAATGTTTATGCACTGTCTGTTCAAACAACAGGAGTAATCCTTTGTCTGAATTTCTGACTCCGATCAAAATCATTTTTCCTTCATCATTTTTTTTCCTCCTTTCATAAAGCATCCTAAGTCCCAGAACTAGTATATTCTCATTTACTAGAAATTGAGGGTTGGCAGAGGGTCTAGAAATAACTTCTTTTCCCAGAAGGTAATAAATCCAGGGAGTAATCTAAAACACCGAGTTGTTAATTCCAGTACCACCATGCCATTGCCTGTGATACAGGTACGTTACTGAATCAGCCCTGGTTGACAAGCAATCAGTACCTGCATGATATCTGTGCAGAGCAGTATGCGAGCGCATCCTCATGCCACTGCTTGTTGAGGACAAGACATCCACAGTTTGCCAGCTTGGTATTTGGTACATTGGTGCACAAGCGGGGAAAAAAGCTATGGAGTGACCTTTTGTAAGCTCCTCCAGGGAGGAGCTGGGGCCCATGGTCTGATGATTTTCATTATGGCTCCTAACATAACACCCAGAAGATGTGCGCGTTGCACATCTGTAATCAGCTAAATAGTTGCCCAAGCACCACCGAGTCTTCTCGGTACATAACACTCCCAAACCTCGCAGCCCTGCCCCATGTGAAACCTAGTTCAGCAAATTCAGTCAGTTTTCTGGAGTCAAGCTTTACTTGCAGGTAAGATTTTAAAGCCTTTCATCGACACAGGTAGCCCTAATAAACATGCTTCTCCCCTGTCTTTCTATTCAGGAGAGTCTCAGAGGTTAAGCATTACTCTGATTTTGAAAACAGTAATGAAAAACCTCACGTCTCACTCGGCATAGACAGCAGTGAGAGGAATAGTTGTTCAGCCAGACCTGATTTGAGATTGTTCAGACCTCTTGGGTCTGCAAAACTGGGTTGGCATTCTCAGAAGAACAGGCTCCCATAATAATTGTGGTTTTCTCTCATTTCTGATTGGGCTAAAAATTCTCCGAGAACAACTCTCACGGCACTTCCACATCCCTGGTCTGAAATTAAGCACGTTTTTCCTAATGAATACTCTGTTTGTTGATTTGGTGACACTTTTTCTGAGTCTGAAATATTATGAAATTCTTTAATTCCCCCCCCCCCCCGCTTTCCCCAACTAATTATTTGCAGGCTGTTTCCCTCCATAAAAGACATTCCTTACGTAAAAACATTTCATGGGTAGCATGTTAGGGATGCCTTTCATTTAACCTATTTCCAAAATATTCCCTTAGCCCTATGTGCAGCACCAGCAGCACACTCGCTCATCCCCTCACATGCTCCTGGGAGAGCCACAAGCCACCATAAAGCCTTGGCTGCTCCAAAACCAGGGGAAGGGTGTTTGCAAGGGTCTTTGAGGGGACCACAGCATCACCCCAAAGTATGAACACCCTCCAGCCTGGGACATCCCAACATTCGTTCCCAGCAGTTGTCTTAAGTCCCCGCAGTTGGTACACGTTAGCACATATTTCCAAGGCTGTCTTCGCCAGGGAGTAGGACTTGGCTAAAACATTCAAAATTTGTCTGAACTGTGCCGCTCTCCCAGATGCTGGGCTGGGACACCATCTTCTATTAAAAGTATTTATCGTGGGCTGAAACCCACAGCTCCTCCGCAAAGCTTAGCATCCCGAGCACTCTTGGATGAGAGCTAAATCCCAGTTGTTCATCATCGTGCAGGATGAGCTTATTCTGGCCAAAAATAAACAAGTTTGGTCTTTGTATGTGGGGAAAAAAAACCCAACATAACATCACTTTCTAGTTGATTCAAGGTCTGTGACAGAATAAACAGGACCACAACCCCTGTGCTCTCCATCAAAGCTCAGGAAAATTTTAGGTGATTTTTTTTTTGATCCAGTGCAAAGCCCAAGTAGCCACCAAGCGGCTTTTAGGTTTGTTGTCAGATCTGCACTCAAGTGAGCTTGCATGCTAACAATTCAGAAATGGGCAGAGGAAGGGGGGTCAGGGGCTAACATTTGTTTAGATTCTTGCTTCCTGGGGTGATTTGTCCATCCCTACTTACAAGCTCTGTTATCTTCAGGGATTTCTTTCCTTTTCGTCCTTTTTTCTTTTCCTTCAGGATACACTGATACCACATTTGCAGCACGAACTCCACAAAAAGCCATGCTTGCCCACAGCTCCTTACTCCGCAGCAGTGGCACAATGAGTGGCCCATATATAGAACATCACTGCCAGGAGCTCATCAGTTCCGATCTCCTAATTGTGCTTAATGATTGCTGAAAGGATCCAAACAATCACAAGTGAACTTCGGCTTCCCTGGTAATTAATATTGTTATTACAGAATTGTTAATAATGATTAGACTCCGGCAATCTAGGAGGCATCAAAGATTTTGAGCATCTCCAGGAAGACATACAGCCTGCCCGACTCCTGTTTCGTAGTTTACAGCTTTGTCCTCATTTTGAACATAGCTCTGACTAACGCCCGCCCTGGTACAAGCCCATCAAAGCCTCCTAATTGCTTGCAAGAAACTCTGCTCATTTCAGACATACATAGGTTCGGTCTTGAGACAATCTTTGTTTTGGGGACATGCTCTGCGGTCCTAGGAGGAACACGCACGGCTTTTGTGCATTGCAGCTGCCACTATGGGCAATACTCAAGGAAGTGCTGCTTGGTGTTGCAGAGAATTTTCACATGAGTGGTGCAAAACTGAAATTATTCTTAAAGGTTGCTAAACAGCAAATATCCAATTGCATTCGCTGTATGCAAACAGGCCTGCTATTTTGTGTGTTTTGTTGAGCGCAATATATTTGGCATGCAAAAGCTGTGTCTTCAGGGATTTTTTTTTTAAATAAGTAGTCTGGACGTATTGTAAGAGACAAAGTAATTAGCATTCACCCAGCCCAGCAGGGCAGCAATTTAAACTTTTACAAGGAGTCAAAGTTCAGGATGCTGCCCTGCCATCAACTTTCTACATACAGAAGGGATACAGACTGGAATATCCAAATGTTTCAAGCTATTCTGGGTTATTTGAAACTCCAATAGACACATTACTATGGGGAAATTGCTTAATCTGCTCCAGGATTTATAGCTATTGTATGTTCAGTATGGAGGTCTTGGAGGGTCAGAAAGGGCTGCACTCAGTGCAAGTATTTCATACCATATTAAAAAGTTTCTGACCATACCTTTAATCCTCAAAATCATTACATCCTATTCTTATGCAGACACGCATATAAAAACACTCCACAAAACGAATCTGCGTTTACACCCTACTCACAATAATCCCACAACATGGGGAAAGGAGGCAGGCAAAGCACTCTGCTGCTTGCTTCGGTCCAGGAAAAGGCAAGTTTGTTGTCATATAAAGCAAATAAATAGAAAAGTCAGAAGAAAAAAAAAAAAAGCCCTACTACGTTAGATTGATTTAAGAATAAGTGCATGCTGCCAGAGAAATAGATTCTTTTTCCCCTGTTAAGCAGACATTTTTACAAATGTACGATGTAAGTACTGATTAGAGTTCGCAGAGAAAAAAGCGTTTTTTCCCCCCTCTCCTTTTTTTTTGTATGTTCATCTCACCCTTCGTTCCCCATGGCATGACCCCACGCTGACAGGCAGCCCCCCTATCTGCTCGGGGTTGCTGGCAGGGAGGACAGGAACCCCAGCCCCTGCCTACTGTGGGGAGGAAAATCTAGGGCCCCGAGGCTTGCAGGGGGATGGCACAGGGGGGACTGCAGCTGGTCACAGGAGAGAAAAATACTTTGCCCCACTTAGCATAATTATTTGGGGCTTTCAGAGAAAAACCAGTAACAAATTTTTTTTTTCTTGTTCCCCCAGCCCAGGCTTTCACATGTAAGAGCAGGTAAAACTAACTAGAAAGAGGAGATAAGAAGAAAATGTATAACACCACATTCATTTTGTAGATGATTCACACTCAGTGAAAGCAAAACAACTTGAGCAGGAAGGAAATCTGGGTACCACAGACTTAAATATAACAAAAAACCTGTGTGAAAAATAGTCTCATCTAATTGCCCTGAAAAGTATTGTCATTATTCTGTTGGCTTTACTTGGTAAGAAATGTTGAAAAATTTCATTAAGAGTTTTGGTGGCATCTTTGCACCTCAGAGAAATAAATTCAAAAGCAAAAAGCAAAAGCACAAGGAATCAGCTCATCAAGATTTTAGGCCTCTTGCAGGAACAAGCATCAATTTTGTACATCTCCCACCTTTACGGGAGTTTCAAATTAAAAAGAAAACATGAATGCCTTGTTTGCAAATAAAAGTATCATCTCTCAGGTTCTCGCTACTTATTATTTGCCAAGCAAAGCAAACTTGAAATACAAACAGTTCAGGTCTTTCCTGTCTCCAGAAAAGGGTATCTCCTTGCAGCAGAGATACTGCATCTAAAACCAGGGAGAAACAACTCTCCGCCTCCCCACCTTCCCATTTTACATAAGGCAGCACAAGAGATTAAGTAACTTTTCTGAGTCAGTAATTCAGGCTGCCCCGTGACTGCAGGAGGAGATGGGGATGGCCAAACGGGTGCTTTGCTTCATTAGTGTACCCCACAGTGCTTCCTCCTAAAATGAGACCGTCTTGTTCCCCCCCCATGCATCCCCAATGCAAATTTGTACTTGCTTAAGTCATTAGGAGGTCCAAAGAGTTAATTTCTTTTTCCTCTTCATGTTAAGCCTACCAGGTTTCTTCTTGCAGGTGAAATACTGCAGGAGGAGTGTGATGAGAGAATAGGTTTCCTAAATATTTATGGATTAGCCCAGACTAAGCAGAGAGGAAAAAATAATAATAAAAATTACTAATTGTATGAGATTTCCAGACTTCTTGCCTCCAAGAGGCTTGAAGAGTTTGGATACATGTCTGACCACTGATCTCTAGCACTTTCGGAAACTATGAAGATCAACAGGATCTTGTCCAGTGAGGGCAACGTCAGGAGCCCCATTAGCACCCATGGCTAGGGTGCAGGGACCCATCACCCCACCCTTAATCCCAGAGCCGAGTTTTGTTACAAACCAAAACAAGGCTATTTTCTTTGCCTTCATTAAGGCCCATTCCCTTCATGAGTTTAGACAAACTCCTTCTCCTAAATTTTCTTTTTTTTCCTGCCACAAGTGCATTTTCTAATTGAAAGGAGAGGTAACTTGTTTTAGTGTCACAGGCTTTAATTAAGCATAAATTGTCTAGAAGAGCTTCAGGGTTTATTTATTAAAGAAAGGTTAGTTATTTACTGGGGGGAGGGGGGGAGACACATCTGTAGTTACAACTTCATGGAATAAATCACACAGCCCATCACTCAACCTGCTTTAGGACATTAGTGGATTACTATCAGGGTCAAGAAAAATATTTCTTTTACTGATAAAATGTTACATAATAAGGATATTTTTGGTAGTTTCAAGTCTCCCTTGAAGCCATGGCTCTTTCTGGTCACTATTCAAGGACAAGACATTGGCTTTGTTTAAGGGGGTAAAATAAACCATGGGTCTTACTTTGGACCTTACATGCAAGAGTGCTCCAACATCACTGTGATGGGCACCACAAATGGTGCTGGGTGCACAGCAGGGGACAGGCTGCCGAGGTCCCCGCTGCAAACATTCTTCCTTCCCTCTGGCAGAGGGGAAGATCCACCGCCACATGTGAGGACAAGTCCTGGTGCAAATGGACCAGAGTGCAGGGAGGCATCCTCCGGGAAGAGGTGGGACATGCTGTAGACCAGTTCCTGACGCAGAGAGAAGCTCCCAACGAGCAGGGGACTATTAAACAGCCATTTGAGGGCAGGAGCCTATAAAGCCAATGAGGGGCCCATAAAGCCATGCCAAGTCATATTTTTGCTTTTTTTTTTAATTAAAAAAGCTTTAACTTTCCCCTCACCACTTCTGGGCTGAATTGGTTTGATCCAGAGAGGTAGTTATGCATAAGAGCAACCACTTTATATTGAATTAGGGGATTTCTCATGCAACACATCTCACCAATTACAAGGCAGGAATGCAATTCTATGATTTATAATACATTATACTGTTAAGTAATATAACATTATAGATACAATTTGTACCTATCTCTCCATGGATTAGAGAGGTGGCACATGAAGAGTGGATCATTAAACAGCAGTGCAAGGCCAGGGGCCAAGCACTTCTGTTTAACAAGCTGCTCCAAGTACCACCTCTCTAATCCATGGAGAGAGAGAATAAATTGTTCCTGTATCTTGTTATAAATCACGTTCTTTGGGGTTTTCTTTTTTTTAAAAAAAAATAATAATTATTATTATTATTATTTCTGTTTAGGCCATCTCTTTCCAGGGCTGAACTAGTTTAAGCTGAAGGCACTTCTGTTCTGGAAAGGGTCTGAAGCCAGACTGTATAATTTGCAATCTGGCCGAATTTGAGGGCAGTACGGGGGAGTGAGCTGGCTGCACCACCCCTCTGGGTGAAGGAAAGTAGTCTCCTGGTCAGGCCAAGCCTTTTGGTGGCTGAATCACCCACATCCTCCCAGTTGCAGTGGCGTGGCTGGAGCTCAGGCAGCTGGACAGGACAACCAGCTCCAAGCTGCACAAAGTAAACAGGCTGTAAATGGCAAGCATGGTGTAAGAGGCAAGAGCTTCAGCTACATCCTTGCTTCATCAGGAGGGAGTGTCCTGGGAACACTCAGCAGACCATCAGCACCAGTTTGCATAACACGCACCCAACGCAAACCCCACCAGCAAGCCTTTGGGTGACACCAATGCCTTCATGTGTGGTGACACCACATTTCCAACACTGACATTCCCCAAGGCTAAATAATCCTGTCGCTGTTCCCATGTGAAGATTAAAAAGCAACTGTGGCCAAGTAAGCTGAGGTCTTTGGGAGGACAGAGTTGGCACGGTGGTATTTCAACGTAGAGCGTGCAAGCCTGCTTCACTCAATGGCCATCTGTAGCAGCTGAAGGTGAGCTCTTTGACCTCTATCTCTTCTGTTTATACTACCTCTCTAGGGTCAATAAATGCAGATACAAATACGAGACTCTGCAGACAATACAGCACTTTATAGCATTGGCACCAATATAAGGGCTCCATGCCTCAGCTTCCAGGTTTATTAAACTCCATTATAATCTCCTTAGCGATGACAACACCTTTCTATAACAGTACAGTTGCTTGGCTCCTGAGGAGGGTAGCACAATGACGGAGGCTGAAGATATAAGGACATTCTTAGGCTGCCTTATAGACACTAACTCATCATGTGACAAGTCATTGATTCCTATTGACAATTTTATTGTAATGTCAGAATGTAACCCGAATTCATCTTTCATCCACTCCAAAAGTAAACAATGGCCCTTGGAAAAGAAAAAAAAGGATAACACACAAAAAAATCATTAAAATAATAAAAGAATGAAGCTTTTCCTCAAAAAAAACAAACAAGCAAACAAAAAAAACCCCACAGAGAACCAAGACTGCTCAGTAGCTATGTAGAGCAGAGAAAACTATTAATAGAGAACACATTAATTAAGAAATTCTATCACTGCTTCCATTTGCAAATTATTCACAAATCTACTGTCATTCATTCAATTCTTTTCAATTTATGAAACTATATTAAATTAGCATTATTCCACAGAAACTACTTTCAGCCTAAGAAAAATTTCTGAGTGATGTTTACAGTGTTTGCTGACAAGACATCATCACCTCAGCCATGATAAGGTGCCGTTGCTGTCCCCGGCTTAACAAGCAGCTCTTAAATAAGTAGGGATTGGGGGAGATGACGATCAGACCTTCGATGCTGTCTGTTCAAAAGAGAAGATAAAAAGGAAAGTCTGGCAGGACTTGGCATTGGCACTACATTACACTTCTATTAATAAAGAACAGCAATCAGCCTTAAAATTAATGTGGATCTGTTATCTCTTCACACACACAAAGAATTTGTGTCCAACGTGTTCACATGGTCTACCATGCAAACAATGGGGGCAAGTCATTCCTTTTTCTGTTTGATTACCTCTGTGTCTCTGCTCAGGTCTGGTTTTGTATGTTTTTCCACAGCAAAGCATGTGCAGTCATGTAGGATAAAGATCTAACTGTCAGCATGGTCCCTCTCTGCATTTCTAGAGGTTACACAGATATATTTCATATGCCCATGAAATGCAAATTGAAGTTTGCCAATTTCTAGTTTTTGGCCACCTGTTGTTCTTCACCACTACTATTTAATAGACATGGTTTTGCACATGGTGCAGGTTAAAAGTTTTACTGGACTTAAGGATCAGATACTTCCAAAGTCCTCCACAAACATCAGATACACTGGCAGACAGGAACGCTGAAGTACAGATTTCTACACCATGATAAAAAAGAAAGAGACCCTGGAGCCTAAAAAAAAAAAAAAAAAAAAAAAGAAGAAGAAAGAAAATACACCTTTTCATTTTAGTTTCACGGGATTCAAATGATTTACAGAAATTCCCTAAGCAATTTTTCTGCAGCACAGCTCCCTAATGAGGCTGGGGAACCAGCTTCTCCCCACACTACAACAAATAGCTAGTTGGGACTGAACAAAATCTTTCTTGGCTAGTGCAGGTCTGTGACAAGCATAAAAGGTAAACTCAGTCTTTCAAGGTGGAAATCATGCTAGTGATGACAAGCTGCTGGCCATAGCTTAGCCATCAGCCAGCCATCTTTTCTCGTGATAGACCATCCCATTACATACTCTTGATTTCAAGACATTTGTTTGGGGTACACTAACATAGGTTGCTTTTTCAACAACAGTTACCTGGGATATTGTTTCAAGTGGTTATCTTCAAGCAGTCTCAAAACTGAATAAACAGTGAGGAAAACATCCAAAATTACCACTTGCCCTATAAAATTTTGGCATAAATAGGATCTCAAGATATTTCATGATATTACCTTGGACAGCTGGGAAGAATGAGATAGAAATGCTTCATAAGTCTAGAGAAAAAAATAAAGAATAGCCATTACAAAAAGGAGGAAACAAACCAAATAAAAAAACTGATGAGGTGTTTGCTGATAGGGAATTTGTATTCCTTTTAAAACATTATCTTATGCATTGTCCATCTTGTCTGTTCAAGTGACATCATCTCTCCAGATATGTCCCGTCTAGCTACTCACAAGTAAAAGTCAGAGAGCCATCCTGGGATCTTGTCACATCCATCTCACACAGGGAGAAGAAACCTGACAGTGCCTGGGATGTCTTGGCAAGAAGAAGCAACAAAGAGCAGCCAAGAAGGGAAGCAGGGAAGAGCAGGGAAGAGATGCATCTCTCAGCAGGGAAGAGATGCATCTTGATAAATTCCCCCTCTCATTCTTCTCCAACCTCCGGGCCCAGCTGGACTCAATGTCCCAACTGTTCTCCCCATTAGGATGGGGGACGTGGGAAGCGCGTGGCTGGCAATACACCCAACAAGCTCAAAGGGATCCGAGAACACCCTCAGGTTCACAAGCACCCAGAGTTTGCCAAATCATTTCAGCTCATCTCTAATTGTCAGCGAACTCTATTAGCTCAGTAGTGTAGCTTTGACATAAGGATGAACAGAAGGGTTGTTACTGGCTAGTGATAGGAGAGAAGCTTCTGGTCCAAGGAAGAAAAGCATCTTCCATGGCAGAAGGAGGATCTTTTTTTTCCTTTCCACATAGGCTATACTATATGGAAGGCTAGCCGACAGAAGACAAAGGGACTACACAATGGATGTCCATCAGCCTAAACTTTTCTTAATATCATGTTTAAAAAAAAAAAAAAGAAAAGAAAAGAAAAAAGGCTTTATTGTAGTGCTTCACAATTTTAATCAATAACAGATCCATTTTATAATCATCTCCAAGAGAAAAAAAAGAAAAAAAAAGGAAAATAGCACCATGCACACCTATCACAGTACAGCACAGCTCCATTTGAATCTTGGGCTACAGGAGATGGCTAGTCTGATGATGGCAGCTCCTTCTCCAGAGCATTTCCCTCCCAGATGGCTGGTCCCTCCAACACCCAGCACCATGCTGCAACTTGCCACATGCCAACTCAAGCTAAATTTATGTAGATGGAAAGAAAAGGGAGAAGGGAAAGAAGAGTCTTGACTAAGGGCTAAAACTGCTCTGAGACCACATCTTCTCAGTTTACACCAAAATTCTGATCTTTCCACATTATTTCCATGAACAACAGCCCAAGTTAATAGGACCTAAAAATACCCCAAACACATTTTTATTTTTGCAAACAGTGTTTCATTCATGCATGTCTGCCTGGTGATGCATCATTCCAATTGTAATGAGATAGCTTCCAACCCTGGAAGGGTATATTGCTTAGTGTACCTGGAATGCTAAAGAGTGACTGAAGCCCTATACAACATTAAAATTAGTTTCACCACATAGAAATGAGAGAGAGATTAAGTCAGACCTGGAGCTAGAAGTTACCTGAGCTTCCCAAATGGGCCAGGGCCACAGCCACCCCTGCTTTAGACAAATTTTTGCCCAATACGACAACCAGCAAAAGAGTCCCTTAGATCCCAGGAGTGACCTCAGTTACATGTTAGATCCTGGGATGGGGTCAGGCATTCAGGTGGCAACTGCACCCACTTGCAGAGGCAGGCGGCTTTGCTGCTTGAGATGAGATGTACCACAAACAGGGCAAATAAACCACCCTAAATTAAAGCGCTTCCAACATAACGCAATTACACTACATAATGTTTACTTATCTTATATACACTCAGAGAGAAGATAAATGTCTAGTAAAAACCACAATCCACTATTAAACAGCTATAAAATACTTTGCTGTCTTCCCATTTCAAAAGCTCCCATAGTATAAATCGTGGTCAAAAGTTCAGTGAACTGTCTTGTAGTCTGGTGCTCCATTCAAACCCTGCTATTTCCAGAGAGTCTCCTGACACCGTATCTAATTTCCAAAATGAATATGCTTTAATTTTCCTTCTTCATGCATTGTGCTTTTTCCTCATTTAAAACAGCAACAGCCTCTGGCAGTAAAGGACATCACATCTCTGTGCAAGATGAAGCTTTTTTCCCCCCCTATATGCAGGAGAATGGCATGGGTCAAGGGAGAAAAAATGTATGCAAAAAACATCACACCCCACTGACCCCAGTATATTTTACATTACAATTTTGCCATTTCCAATATAGGTTCATTTTGCAGTGGACCATATCAGCCATATTTCAGGATTTACAAAAAAAAAAAATCAGTACCTGGAGCATTGTCTGCATACAGTATGTCCTAATGCAATATATGGATTGTCTTATTAATGTGTAGTGTAGCTTGTAGAGAACACACACGCATGCAGGGAATACTTATGCATGCCAGGGAGGCAGCACAGGTGTACCTACTGTGGATTTGTACATACATTCAATTATATCTGCAGATAATACGCAAGTGCATTTTTATGTCTTAAAAACCAGAGTGCTATACGCTGCAGGTGAACCCCCTGAAATCAGGGGGATTTTCAGGGGCTGGGGGGGTTGCCATATAAGCCTTCCTCCCCTGAGCCATTAAACTCCCCATAATGGGGCACCTGACACAGGTTCAGACATTCAAGCTGAGGTTGCCATGTTTTCAGTGGGCAACAAAAGTAGCTTTGTCTCCTGGCATGTATTAACAGGCCTCCTTCCACCCATTAGCACAGGCAGAGATAATTCAGAGCCTGATTGGAAAGGCACAGAAGGTTCTGGTAGCTTCTCAGTTCAGCTGTGACCACAAGCTCACAAATTAATTTAGCTGGGACACCTGAAGTCTGTGTTAATACAGCAGGGTTTCTCTGAAACTGCAGCAGTGGAGGAAAAGATGCACCTTTTGTTCTCCCAACCCTCCTCCAAGACCAGAGACACCAGGAAAAGGATGAAGTTGAAACTTGGGTCAATCCCTGTTTTAACCAGGGGTAAAAACCACAAACTCTACAGGAGCATCGCCTGACTAAAGACCATAACAATTTTGACTTCATGTACTGCAAAGACCATAATGCTCATGGAACTGGCACATCTGACCATTACAAACAAAATCATCATCCGCTATTTTGACAGAAAGTCAAAGTCTGACTTTCTTAAGAAACACCACTTCCCATAAAATCTTGCTGCTATCTACAGATGATCAGCTAGGTGAAGACTCACAAGAGAGGCAATGCACACATACAGGTGCCTAAAGGTTAAATATGCCAACAAACCAGAATCATGTAATGGGGGGTTAATATAGGTGAGTGGAAGGATTAAAGGTTAAAAAAAAAAAAAAAAAAGTTCTCACCACACAAAGACAAAATCATCATCTTTCACATCAAGCAACTACTCTACCTTGTAACTGCCATAGAAAGGAGCAACTTCAGGTCCTACAATGAGCAAACTTTCTCTGCTCATCACCTCAAAAAAACTTGAAGCACTATCATGCTGCAAAGCTTTAAGACTTTAGAAATAACAGAAAGACTTACCTGAAGTTCAGGGTAGCCCAAGACAAGGAGACCCACGTGGTTGGATAGAGATGTTCAGAGGGAAGGTGAAGCAGCGTGCAGTAAAGCTGCCTGCACCAGGAGCAAACAAGCTCAAATCATAGTGGAAACAGCTCCACAGGTGTTTGGGATACACTAATTAACTCCCTTTAGTTTATTGGTTGCAATTGCTCCACACCCATACCCTGCCAGCTCGGCTCCCCAAGCCCTGACTCAGCATACCCTAAATCCTGGTCTGGACCTGCTTCTGGGGTAGATAAAGCAGCTTTGGGTTATTTCAAAGTCCTGGCCAGGTAACTGGAGTGGGGACTGGCTGGGGCACTATGGGAAAAGGGTCTCCTTTAACAGAAGGCAGCTGGGAGCCTAGAGACCCTAGGGATGAGGAGTGGAGACAGTGTCCTGAGGATGAACCTAAGTGCAATTGCAAGAGCAGCACTTTTTGTTGTTGTTGTTGTTATTTTAAGTAGAAAAGGTAAAACATGCAATATTTTCTTCAGCTGTCAACTCTCTTAAATGTCAAGGAGAAGCATCCCGTTGCCTGGCAAGTTGTGGACTCGGGGCTCAACAGGTTTGCGTGCTTATTATCAGCATTTACCTGAAGTGGTTTTTAATAAAAGCTTTTGAAGAAAGAAAATCTCCTGCCTGAGATGAGGCATTGGGAACCTGAATGGAGGCCCCTGAGAGTTGCTGAGCTACTTAGTGGCAGTCAATTGCATCCCTGATATATCCCATTCCTTCATAATTGCAAATCCCCTCCGCGATGCTCTGCATTGGACCCACTTTTCTATAAGCAGTTATTGGATGGGAACCCGACAGTGGTGTTTACACCTCTACGGTCTCAAGAATTTCAGTATCTCTCTGGCAAACATTGCTGTGTTTCAAGTGGCCAATTTGAGCAAACTAGATGTGGTTGAGGGCAGAACTTGGTCCTTTCTATATTCATTTAGGGCTTTGAACTTATCAAAATGAACCTTGATTTCATAAACTAATAATAATAATAATAATGTTCTCTTTGGCTTCAGAGCACCAGTTCCATCAAAGTACTGACTTTTGAAAGTTCAACTGCTAATGGCAAGCTATTTTGAAAAGGGAAAAGTCTGGAGGCAAATTATGAGGGAAAGAATAGATATTAATCATTTTTAAAGTCATTCTGTCTCAGGCATTATTTTCCTTTTCTTTCATTATTCATGATGAGTTTTTTGCTTCAAGGCCAAGTGCATTCATAGGGCCTGACCCATCCAAACACAACCATGACTGTCTGAACAATGCAGCCCAGCTGAGTCTAGATAAAAAAAGAGTCCAAATGGAAACATAAAAAAAAAAAAAAAAAGATATTTTTAAACAGTGGATCTAAACACACACATGAAAGTATAATTCTCCTTCTGATCAGTTCATTTCCCAGTATTCAGTCCACTGTGTTCCCATCCCATCCATCCTGCTGGGGGATCTGCAGTATGGGAGTCCCAACAAGCAACTCGTTTCATTTGCTGTTTCTCTGACTCTACCTCTCTGGCCTCTAAAGCCAGCTTGGTGATGTCAAGCCTCCTTTGGTCAAGGGAAGGCCTCTTACCTTTCTTTTTTTAGCTTAATTCCAGAGCTAATGGAAACTCAGTAGCTTTGTTCATAACTTGAGTAACCTGCACGGCCTTTTGCTGCTGCAGGGCATGAGAGGACACCATGAAGAAGTGAGCCTAGAGACATTTGCAGCTCTCTCTGCTACGAAATTGAAGGGCTTGGAAGAAAAATCTCAATCCGGGAGCGGTTTTTTTCCCAAAAGACTCCCTCGGGAGACATTTTTCCCATTTTGGGTGTGGAGAGCACCAGGACTGCTGCAGGTAGACTCACGCATTAGGACACAGATGGACATGGTGTCTGTGGCAACTTGCTCTTGCCAGAGGATGAGGGGGGACAGAAGGAAGTTTTCAGACCAGAACCAATAACAATTCATAACCCTGTTTTCTCCTCCTCTGGTAATTCTCAGCATCCCCAAGTAGCCCCATCTTTGTACGCTGCCAAAGAAAAATGGCAACTCAGGTTCCCTTTGCTTCGGGGGGGGGGAAATCCAACAACATTACCTTGGTGTATTTATATTTGTAACCACGTTCCCTGGAAGAGAGGAGTTTGCAATGGAATATCTTTGGCAACCTTGAAGGCAACTGGTGTACTTTGCACACTCTGAAATAAACTCAGCAACATGTATCCTCACTCAGACTCACAGATGCGTGCATCTGCAGAACATGCTGTTAATAATTAATATAATTGTATAAACCCCTAGGTATATAAATACACAGACAGATCCTCACATTTTGCCTGCTTCTCTGTAACAAATACCCAAACTGAAACAAATTTAACAAGATACATTATACAAATCTGCAGACAGAAGTTGTATCAAAATTTTAACTATCTTCAGCAAGAAAGCACTTCTATTTCCAGTAACGCTGGCAGCATATACTGTAGCTAGGCAGCCGCATTTATTTTCAATTATCATTTTTGCCTTTTTATACAGCATAATGAAATGCCTGGTAAATTATACATTTTTGTAAAACACAAACTTGTCTCTTTATTTGCAGCTCAAGTCTTGCAGTATCGTTTTGTCTGCATGAGTTCTAGCTCTTTATGAGAGGCCAATTACTTTTCTTAGCTGTAACACACAGAGTGTGATAACTTACTTGCCAGTCCTCACTGAGATGCAGCCTGGTGCAAAGTGACCACGTCTATAGGTCAGACCTTCGGGCAAAAGGGTAAAGTGTCCCAGCACCCTGTTTGCCATAACATTACCCATACTCATTTGCTCCATCTTCAATACCTAAGATTTTCAACCCAGCCTCTGCTAAACAAAAGCAGATTTTTTAGGGGGGAAAAAAAACGTGTATAGCTGCTCCCCCCAGTCTCCCTTTAGAAAGATGCGCTCATGGCAGATGGATCTCAATATGCCGTCTCCCAAATCTTAAGCAACTCTGAAAATATAAAGTTCACTTATATCAGTGGGCCATATATATATCTCTCTACACGTCTTGATTCCCTGTCTCTTTAACTGGCACTTTGAACTAGCGAACACCTCTTTAATCTTGCCCTATTATCATCCTAATAGTACCTCCCGATATTCATAAATGTCTAGCAAGACTTTCAGCTATTTGGTATGAAGAAGAACTATCCAGCTAAATTGAGAAGATTACCACATCACCACATAAATCAGTGACAGGCTGCGTGTTATTACAGTTGATTTTTGTTGACAGTTGGCTGTAGGCAGTTGTGTTTCAAATGCCTTTTTTCACTGGGAAATTAAACAAAATTCCATGCAAAATGCAGCCCTCCAGTTCAAAAACTGTAAATCCAAAATTAGCATTTCATACTTTAAAAGGTAGCACAGCACAATTTTCCATTGAAAGGTCTGTACAGTTGTCACAAATGGGTGCTTCACACATGACACTAATGCTACTGATGCCTTTTAAGAAAGCCACCTTTCTCTGATATTATTTTCTTCTCCTAATAATCTGCATACACTATAGTTCATCCCTATGGAAAAGAAAGAGAGCTCACTTACTTATCTCTCATATGGGAGCATTATGCTTTCAGCAATTCAGACAGATAGGCTGGATGGGAGTGGGGTTGCCGAATCCTCCGTGATAAGATGGAACAAATTGTGGTCAGTGAAAGGTTAATCTTCCCTCTCCGAGTGTCTCCTTCCGTCTCAGCATAACCTGGAGAGCAAAGAAAATGCGAGACTTACAAAGTGAAAAGACACCGGCACAAAACACTGTTCCTACTGGATCGTGTAGCACTTCATATACAAGGGCCACACATGACCTAATTAACAAAAAGCCATTACTAAAAGTCAGGAAAGCAGCTTGGGCGATACACAGAGAGGACCAGAACCTGTGAAGGAGTTTCTGCTTCCAGCAGCTGCTGATCTGGCATTTTTTGGCTCGGGTATTGCCCGCTGCTAAGCCAATATTTTAGGGACTCTGGTGTCAGCAAGTAGCCCAAGCAGCAGCAGTTGAGATAGAGCCCCTTCCCCATCTCAAGACAGGTCCCTGACATCGGCTTCTTCTTGGATGCTAGCTTGGAGAACACCACCACCACAAGAAGTTTACAATTGTGGCTATATATAATGCAGCGTATTGAGGCAAAGAACTGCAATGCTTACTCCTGGGCATGGGGACACATGTATAAGGGAGTTTATCAGCCAGAAGATACATGAGTCTTCATGCAAATACTTTGCTGGCAGCTACCTGGCTTCTGGTCATGGAGAGTCCAACATCCTCTGGTCAGAACTACTGGCCTGAAAACCAAATCACCAGCCAATTGCATCTGGTTCATTTTTCTCCTCTATTCAAGGGCAGAGGTGTAAGGCCATGGGGCCGATGGCCCATGTGAAGGATTGCCCTTTCTCGCAGTCCTGTCCTCAGAGAGGAGCTAAGGATGGAGAGTCCACCTAGTGATCTCTGAGCTGGGTAATCCCACCGCTTGTCACCAAAAGGAAAATACATTCATAGTAGCCAGTGTCGATAAAATTATTTCAGTCAATATTGAAATGGCTTCAACTGACTTTGTCATCAGGCATTTTAAACAGCCACATCTCTCTCATTTGCTCATGGCTGAGTCAAGGTTTATTTTTTACAGCATGTGCCAAACCTTTCCCTGGTGTAACTCTGCTGACAGAACCAGACAAGATGTCCATGAGAGCCTGGCCCCAATCATCCACGATGGGGCAAAGTATGTCACCTATACAAAAAAGCTTTTGGCACTTTACTAATGGTTAGATTTGCACCTGATTACAGGCAAAGACTAAATGAATTGAGTCAAATAAAGTGAGGTACTGGTTGCTTAACAGTTGCCCTGCTGGGGAAAAAGACCTGGCCAAGAAGGGTGGAAAATGGCAGCACAAGAGAAAACAGTGAATATGATGGAGCAATCCTGTGTTGTCTATTGAGGAGAGGTTCGAAACAGGCCTAAGCTTTGCTGTTGAGTGAGCTGCAGCCTATATGGTGTGATTGAATGGTTTAAGGTAGCATTTGTTCAACACTGGAAATATTTATACTTAAGATCTCTATGGAATATCATTAAAAGGATTGTGCCACTAATACGTTCTCTTCTAACTCTATGTGCATATTTAATATCTTAGTATCTGATTTCCAATGAATATTTCTTGCAAATTTTCAAAACACACAAGAGGTGACCTCCCATTTCTGCTTGGGACCAGCTCCTCAGGAAAACCAGGCAGTGAGACACAGACCAAACTGGCAGTGTGAAGGAGCATGGTCCACAGGGAAAACACAATTTACCAACCAAAAAATGCCCAACACAAACATGAAGCAGCAAAAACAAAAGCAGGTTTTAAGTACAAAGCTGCCTGTTCTGATAAAGATGGGAAACCAAAGTGCCTGATCACTGGGGAGGAGAAGCTGAGCTGAGTAAGACATTATTGCCAAGAATAATGCTTGAAACGATGTCTGATAAGGACTGCCATTGCAGGCAGAAGGTGACACAGTTTGTATACACAGACAGGTATTTTCTGTCACATGAAAAGCCTGAGAAGTGTGGCATCTATCTGTGCCTTCAGAGACAAGACAGGTTGCTTGCTCCATGGTACAGGGGAGTCCTCCTCCAGGTCCATGCTCATGCCAGAAGGACACAGAAAGGCTGATAGAGCAGAGGGAGATTTGGGGGCACATGTGCACCCTCACCCCAACTAGAGGAAGGCATTGCAAGTGCCAGAGGCTGATGAAGGAGACACAAGGGCTTTGCTTGAGGAAGAGCCCAGCAAAGAAGCCCAGCTGCAGTAAAGCTGATGTTGTGCCAAGGCATCCCACTGCATCAAATGGCCTCACAAAAGAAATCAGCAAACTCACACAAAGAACATGTCAACAGCTGAAATGATCTTTAAACAGAGAAGATGAGGCAATCTGGGGTGGCAGCAGAGAGAACAGGTGAAGAAAAGGAAGAGTGGGAAGCCTGGCTGGCCATCATGGCAGAGCAGGTCGCTCCAAAGAGTCTGCGCAGCTTTAGAAACGGAAAGTCTTCTCCTGCCATTCCCTGACATGCAATTCTTTAAAACTTTTGTTTCTCCAAAACTTTTGGTTTTGGCATCCCTACAGACATTGTGTAAAGGGGAGAGTCACTGGGTTTGTTGTTTCAATGAATATAAAGGGTGCAAGCAACCCCTCCACTCATCTGGCATCATTTTCGGCACAGCCCAGGTGATTACATATCAACAGTAATTTTTGTACTGAACCCAGTAAGATGCAATGAAATCACAGTGCTTATTTCACAGAGACATCCGGCTTCGACTGAAAGATCGCGTTCAGCTTTGGATCATAAGCCCAGGGATGTCATAAGAACAAGTCAATTATTCCACAAATGAAGGGAAATACTTTACAAATTTTAGCTGAACTAAGTAGAGAAATAAATCTGTAAACCATAAAATGGTGCATCTGTTTATAATTATTATCATACAAGAAATATAATGTTAGTTGAGCAACATAATTCTTTTTGTGTTTTGGGATTTCCTACTTTGCATCTTTTTGCCTACAGATCTAGATCTCCAGAGCAGATAATTTTTTTTTTCCTGGTGCCGCATATAAATGCCTCTTGACAGGAAATTTTTCCTTTCAAAGTATTGTTTATGTGGCTGTACTCAGAAAATGCAGTTCAAATACTGTTCTTCACTTTGTTCTTACAAGTTGTGAGTAATACCCAGAATCGTTCACATGGCAAGAACTGTGCTCATGACAGGAGTCTTGAAATAACGTCAGCTGGCCGTCGCTCACAAGGCTCGAGTACTGCAGTCTCTCCTGACTCCAGGCTCATCAGTATTAGCAGCTGAAGCTGGATTTAACTGCTGACCAAATAACAGAGGTATGCAGGCTTAATGCACTGTCTTGAGTTGAGGTGCCCAGCAAACTCTTCAGGAAAAAATAAATTCATAAAATATCCTAAGGGATATGAGAATTGGAGCTGAAATTTAGTATTTTCCAACTGCTCTCACCCTTTCTCCTGGGACTGCCGTTGATCTTTGATCACTTCCCTCATTTACAAATGCTGTCATCTCGCTATTCTCCTCCTACTCCGTATCATCAATACAAATCTGGAAACAATGGCTTTCTTACTGCTAAAACATTGCAACATCCCGCTATTTGTTTCCTCTTCTAAAACGGATCATTCATTATAACCCATATCCCCCAAAGAATTTTATCACTTGAAACCTGTTTGCAGTGAATCTAAAGTAGCTGGAAAATCATCTTCTCAGAAATTCCTGCATATGCTGGAGCTGACTTCTCCTGGAAGTCCAATAAAGTGCCGAGTCCCTCTGCAGGCAATATCCATTTTTCTTCTTTCTGATACAGTCTCCAGCAGTAACCCCTGCAGCTGTGCACGATCCATTTTTTTGCCACTGAAATTCACTGCTCAGCTACGCTAGCTCTTGTACCCACTTCATTCTGGAGAGTTGCGATAATTGCCTCCCTGCTTCATCATTCCCACCACCTCCATGCTTATCGCAGAGGTCAGCTTTTCTTTTATCTCTTCTATAACCAACTCGTTATTTGCTGCTTTCTCTTGCAAGGGACAGGCTACCGCTCCCTGGCTCCTGCCCCATTCCCATTTTCAGGGTGTTTCCTCCCAAATGGACATCTCTACCTCAGCATTTGAATGTAGTATTTTATTTAGTTTTCTATGGTCCCCAGCAGCAGCAGAGGGTTTGGGTGAACGCTGACCTGTGTGATAGAGTATCACCAAAATACATATACCTGCAGTTTGAGAGCTGTGTGAGGACGGGTTTTACCAAAAGATCTGGGCAACCATTAGGATTGCAGAGGTTTTTTGTAATAAACTAAATAGATGTAATGTGCTCACTGCTTTTTACTTCAGGAAGGTTATGCAACCTAGTAGTATTAAAATACATTAAAGGTGAGGCTTGCAACCCAAATTGCCTAACTGCTGCTGGAAAATAAATGCTGAATAGAACACAAAATACTGTGGAAAACATACTACTCTGCTAACGGTGAAGGTAGCTATGGCTATGCAATATTTACCATTGGGGAAACTCAGACCACATCTTCCCTTTGAACTATTCACAGCTGAGAATAAACCCCAATGTCAGTAGATACATGGGTGAAAATTCAAAGTACATGAAAGGGCAACCACCCCTCACTGTTTTAAAGTCACCAAACTATCTAAATACCATTGGAGACACTAAAAAAAGATGCAGATGATCAAATTCTGCACTAATCTACAGAATTGAGGAGGACTTTTCCTTGGGACATACCATTTTTTGAAATAACAGCAGATTCTGGATAACTGAGGTGTGTGTGATAAGGTCTGGAATGCACAGGCAGAACCGGGCTTACTAAACTCAGCCTCAAAGTGTTGCTCACAAATTGTCACCAAAGCACTGTGAGAGGAGTGCAGACAGGGCAACTTTTGCAGTGATACTAATGACACTCTTACTTCCCGGGGCTTTCAGCAGATACTATGTACCTGTTTCCTTATTTGAAAATGTGCCTCTTCATGTAAAACAAGAGGTCTTCACATTTTTAAATAACACATCCACTCACGTAAAATATCTCCTTTGCCTAGGCAAACTAGACATTGAGCAGCAGTGATGCTATCTGGAAATACAGGTGTTTTCTGGAAATACAGGTGTTTCCAGCTTTTCAACCCATGTCAGTGCAATGCATTTGAACTTCCTTATCAATTATAATTCATTACAATATTAACAACAACACTGACCATGCATACATAGATAAAAATGCAGTTCTTTGCTGTTGCTTTAATGCTAGCAAGAAGCCCACACAGGCTGGGTGACCACACACACAACGCACCAGGACAAAAGAGTATAGCTTCATCCTGAGGCCACCAGACCAGCAGGAAAGGTTGAGTCTAGTCCCATGTCTGCCACCAGCCAGCCCAGCAACCTGAGTCACTTTGCTTTTTTTTTTCCCCTCCCACTGTTGTCTATTTAAATCTGAATCTCTGTGAGACAGCAAATGTTTTTCTTCAATGGGGTGTGCACAGTTCCTGCCATGGTGGGACTTGTGGCTCAGCTGGGACCTTGAGGTACTGTAGTAAGAAATCAAGCAGAAACAGCTGGCAGGTGAGAAGCAGCACCTCTTGACCTCAGCAGAAATCTTCTGATTTCAGAGGTGGCTTGTTTTAATCCAAGAGAGCAAAATAGGCTTGGGTATCATCCAAGTTTGAACATTCCTTGCTATCTCCATTTCTTAAGAGGAGTGAAAAGGCAGCCTTTGCTACTATGGTGGGGAATTTGGGTTTTGCAAATTACTTTATTTCTTTCTCCAAGAGAGCAAGATGGGGGCCACCTTTTCATGAAAGATCTGTGAGCATGCCAGCTGCCTCTCACTTCTCATTTTGCTTTTAAAAATCAAGCCATAGACCACACAATGCCGCACAACATTAACGCCCAGAGTCTCCTGAGCCCAGCAGGACCTCAACCACTGCCATTTGAGTAGCAGACAGACACCAAAAAAAATCTGAAGAGCTACCAGGGCATGTGGTAGCCACTCTGCATCTGACACCTGCAACGCAGGGCCCAGTGGAAAGCCCCATGACCAGCTTGAAAGCACTGCCTGCGCATGCATACCTGGCATGGAGGGGATGTTCGGGGCCAGCTCTCAGGGACAAAACACTCTGAGCATAAACATCTCCTTGCATAGGTCCCATAGGGCAACTCGTGCCACCTCAGCACAAACTGCCCCACAGCTGGTGGCAGCAGGGATGCAACAGGGGATGTAGTTCATTGCTTCTTGCAGGCAGAGCCACCAGCCACGTGCCTGGGGTGAGAGCATGACCCATCGAGCTGCTGCCTGTGCTTGGGGACAGCTGAGCCCCAGCCTGGCCAGGATGCTCCCATGGAGCTCCTTCCTCCCATGCCTCATATTGCCCACATTTGGGGGCTCCACTGCTGCACTCAGCACATTTGCAAGGCCCCATCATGGACAAATTACTATTTTACACTTCATGCGCGTGGACACAAGGAAGCTCCACTTCACCCCCATGTACTTATTACTTTATACCTTTTTCCGCCTCCGAAACGTGTCAGTATTGGTTAACGTGGCTGTCCCTGCGGATGTGAGCAGGGTGTGTTTTCAACTTCTCATCTGAAATATTTGCATGAGCGGCTGGTTTCCTCTCTGCCCTGCTGGGGAGGGGAGTATCTTTGTCTCACTTCTCCATTCCGTCGTGATCTATAGAAGTAAGTTCAAAAGGGCAGGAATGAGGGTCTGACATCCTGACGCTCTGACTCACCCTCATGAAAGTTATTGGTGTCAGTACGGCTACAGCTGCTCGTTTCCTCCCCAGCCTCTTTAATTTCTGTTCCTTTGCCACACTTGACGATAAACAATAATGAGCTTTTACATTCCCTTGCTAACTACTTCATGTCTCACACTCACAGGAAAACACAGATACACCCATACATACATATACACACACATACATACAATTTATCAGTCAACTTCTGGAAAAGAAGTTGATATATCTACTCTGAAGATATGTGTAGGTTGTGGCCTTCAGCCTCACTGGCTTTTAAAAAGCTAGCGATGATAGATATTGTAATAGCTTTTACTGGATTAACGTAAAAACTTGGGTGCTGAAGAGCTTTTTCTTCCTCTTTTTGCACCAAAAACTGTGGTTTGCACTCTACATTTGTTAGCCCAATAAAAGTTGTGTTATGCCTGATACCTTAAATTCCCCATTCTCCAGCACAAAGCAATCTGTCTCTGTATCACACTCCCAGTCTTCACGTCTGAGTACCTATAAAGAGATTGCCAAGTAAAATGTTGTGAACCCTGCTCTCCATTCTCACTCACTAAAACTTCGTTGAATTTGCCTAGTTTTACACCTATTATAGCTCAAAGACTGATTTCCTCTCTCCTGCAGGGTTATGGAAGCAGCAAAAGTGGTGGAGAAGGAAAAGCTTCAGACGAGCTCACCATTTTCTCCCTTTAAACTGCTGAACAGAACTATTAAGGTCTCAAAGATTTATTTTTCTCTGGTTTTGTTTTGTTTTGCTTTTTAAACACTGGCTACCACAACTCAAAATGCTTCATCTGTATCAGCAGCTTTAGTCACACTGATAATGCAGATTTCCGGGCAAGATACTCGGAGTGAGCCTTCTGTATGGTTTTCTTCTAACACCAAGAGTACAGAAAAATTTAATCTAACAATTGACTTCATTCTCTCATTTGAGTTTTCATTTTCCCCAAATGGCAGGAGAGAAAAAAAAAAAAAAGAGGAAAGAAAAAAGAAACACAATTTTTATTGCATGGAAAACGCCTGAGGGGAATGAACTAAATTCAGCACTAACTTGCAAAAGCAGATTTTAAAGTTGCAAAATCAGAGCATAATTTGGCCCAATATTTTGTTTCAGTGTTTGGTTCAGTGGAGAAACCAGGACATGTTTTTTCCTGCCTGGGAATTATTGTTAAAATGAAAAATGAGTTTTCATAGACTGAAAAGTATCATTGCTGCAAGCAAGCATGAACAATGCTAAAACTTGGTCATGCGTAAAACCTAAGAAGTGGCCAAAAAAGTGCTTTTCTGAGAAAGCTGGCAATCCCTGTTTTGGAAAGTTGTGCGATACTCCACGCCAGCTTGCTTTACCAGTGCCGTCTGTGGAAATTGCTGTCCTTGAAACAACGTCTACCTAATTTGTAGCAGTTAATAACTAACAGCATATAATTTTAAGTCCCAGCAACACTTTGCTAGTTCCTGCTTCTAATTAAACCTGACTCATAACAATGTGGGAAGTGGTGATTTGATAGGTGTGATGCTGGACCCACAGCCTGTGATGAGCAGGGCCCGCAGTGGCGGCGTTATCCCGTGTGTGTTGGCACAGGCACGCCAGGCAGGACCCCCATCCTCTTCTCCTAAGTACGCATATTAATTCAGAGTCCTGTCAATCAGGGCTCATTACTATGGTAATGGTGGGCCTAAACTAATCAAAAGCCACTCACCTTTCTCTGCAAGTATGTGCGAAGAAGCCTGTGGTGAGAATCTGGCCGCAGAGCTCTTCTGGGCCAAGGGAGCAGGAAAGGCATGTGATAGGAGGTCAATGATGTATTAAAAATGCCTGTTAATTAATGAGATTTTTCAAATTATAGATTTTCTTGCACCATAACAAGTATGCAAGTGGCAGGAGGGCTGGTCACAGGCGGAGCAGGCAGCTACCACCTCCTCGCTGCCTGGCAAGGCCATTATTTCTGCCTCTACAACCCCTACATGTCCTCCATCAAGGCCAGGAAATAAAAAGTCCCATATGTTACAACGCACCCTGAATATATTGTGTAACAGCAGCTTGGACATCATTCAGGCATTAAAGCAGAGATCTGCATGGGCCTAAAGCAGATCTGTGCACCTTACTACCATTTGAGCCTCTGCTTAGGAAAATCCAGAGCAGTTTTGACCGAGGTCCACACCCATCAAACCTCCATCTCACAGGAGTCGGCTGAGTTTCGGCATGCAAAGTCTCGAGGCAATTCTCTATCTGCTTCTGAATTTGTTTTGCAATTGCAGTATGTCTCTGTCCATGTGCCATTAAGAGCTCGATTCTTTCATTTGTCCCCCCCCCCCCGCCTTTTTAAAACATCATGTTTATGCAAGTGGACAGGAGGCTCTCATATCTGGGTCACACGTTTGCTGGAGGTCATTGAAAGGCTACAAAATGGAGCATGCCTAATTCTGCTATTCCAGAAGTTTTCTCACATGTACTCAAGACAATTACGCCTATTAGATGAGTTCATTACATTTCAGAAATCCTTTGAAATTCTGACATACCAAAAAAATACGCTTCCGTTTCTTCTAATACCTCCTATAAACACTCTAATCCAAGGAGGTGCTGGGGACCAGAGCTTGGCTGCCTGTGACGTGGCCAATGTATTAAGCGTGTCCTGTCTCCATTGCTAGCTGAATAAACTAAGTAAATAAAACAGAGTACTGGGGTCCATCAAGTGACCTTTTGCAGCATCACTGTCATCAGCCCAAGCATCACTCTACCGAGAATAATTTAGAGACATGGGATAAATGTCACCAATGCTCTTTAAGAGCTGTGGGGTTTGCAACAGGATGGGACATGCGAGGCATTTCCAGGACCAGGAATTGATTTAGTGCTGAGCCAAGAACTTCAGGGATGCAGGAGGAAAGCAAAGGCAGGCTCCATGTGTCCTTGTCAACTCCTCTGCACTGCTCTGGGTGCTGCTGTGTGGGACACCCTGGTCTCTGCCCTCCCCAAAGGAGCACGGGGACTGCAGAAGAGCATTTCTTAGGCTAAGGCACACATGGAGAAAGAGGGCACAACTGAGCCATGAAGCACAGGCAGAACCATCCTATTGGGAAGCAGCTTTTCCCACAAAGAAATGTCCTGATATTCAAAGGTCTGAGCATCAGTAACTGCCTCGTGAGTAAAGAGGAGCTGCAGCTGCCCAGTCATTGCAGTTACACCCCACAAATGCTTAGGTGCCTCACACCAACCGCGTATGAATACTTTCTTGTAAGGAGTACTACAATACATGCAAACAAAACTTAATAGTTTATTGTTGCAATGTTAATACTACGCAAAGGCGATGTCATGGGACTGGTTTGGCATCAAAAAGTTCTGGGAACCTACACAAAAAAATAAAATATTGCTTAGGGTAGCATGCCTCTGAGCAGCACAGTTACTTCTGGGGAGCTCTGTATATCCACTGTAGCAATTTGGAAATTAAAATGTACACAAGATGATAGCTCATTAAGAAGTGTTTCTTGTCGGTGGGTAAGAGAGCATTTATCATAGTTGGCCCACACCAACAATCAGCTTTGGATAGAAGCCACCTTTACTAATGAGTGGGAGGGAACAGTTTTTAATCTCTCTGAGATCTCTTATCAATTGATTTTGGATGATGTATGGTAGGTTTTATTCTCCAAGAATTACGATACTCCTCAAGTGCCAGCAGAGACCCAATATGGTTTTTCGTATGGCTTTGTCTCCTGACACTATGTCATTTCATCCTGACACCATAGCGGTCTCCCTGCAGACTCTCTGCTATTGTCTTGCATTATCCTTGTCTCCCTGGCCTTGCATTGTCCTGCTTTCCCTGTGATCACACTAACTCAGATTTAAACAAATGGGGGAGGGGGGTGTGGAATAAACCAGCTGATACCTTTGATTAATTTTAGCCACAAAATATTAAACAAGATAGTTCGCAACTCTGCGCTTTGTTATTGTGAGAATTAACTCACCTAGACTGATTATGTTTGTTCTGCACTTGCCAGAGAGTCACATAAAGCCCTTGAATACTACCTGTGTATGATGGCAGCCAGAAGGCATTATACTGGCATTGAGAGAGAGCTTTTGATCAGGTCCTTGGGAAATACTTCCTCCATCTTCCTGAAGTGTAACTTTAGACCAGGCTCTACCAAGGCCACTTCATTCTTTTGTGCAACCCCTTGAGCTCACTGGTGAATGAGCTGAAATCTGCTCCATTTCCTTTACTAGGTGGCATGTGTCAAGGATCCCTACGATTACTTTTATTACTTACTTTATCTAAAGAGCTCCTTGCAGGACCCCAGGATGTCAGTGGTCATAAAAAGAGCGTAGCTGGAATATAACAGTATTTTATACTCTCTGGGTCAGACAATTAACTGAGGCTCATTAGTGGCTTTGTCTCGAGTCTCAGGCCTGGATCCTGAGCAATAGCAAAGAGGTGTCAGTTCTCTCTCGGGAAAGGGGAAAGACCAGTCTCCTTGTGGGACTCACCCACGTGCTGGAGAAAGGCAGGAGAAAAGTTGAAGAAAGCAATACACTTGGCTGTGTCTACCACTCTTTTGAGACTAGCTGTCAATGGAAAGCTGCTGAAGTCTGGTGACTCTGCCCTACTGCAGTGCCATATGTTTAGAAGGCCAGCAGTGGATACCTTAAGGGGTCTGGGTGGGTGGAAGCTCTCAGTAGCACATCTCCTAAATCCCCCCAAATTGCTCACATAGCTCCAATGAGGGTTCAGTCCAGCTCCGTAAGTCAAGAGAAATCTTGTGATCAGTGCCATTGGGCAGATCCTTAGTCCTTGAACCTGCTCTACCAGCTTTCACAGGACCAACCACTGAGGATTTGGTCCCAGGTGAAAGCAGAGAACAAGGGGAGAGCAGAAAAGTGGGGCAAGAAAGAGAAATCAAACACTGTCTTTTGGTCAGCTGCTATGGATTTCAGGATCTGAGCCTGGTACAGGAGGAAGGACCATACTGACCCTTCACGAGAGAAATCCCCTTAACTCCTATCAATAAGCACACACATGGAGTGGAGCATCTGCTCTGATATGTGGATTTGTCATATAAGATGTCAAAAACAAGAAGCAACATGTTAGAAGAGCACCACTTGGAAATAAAGCCTTGCTTTTATTGGATAGCTGATCTGCTAAAAGCAGTTATTTGAAATATCTGCAGATCGTTGGGATCCGTGAATAATTGCTATCTGCACATCTCAAATTCTTTACAGTTTTGCTGTTACATAGCTATGCATGTCTATAAATAGCAGAGCAATGTCGCTCACTGCATAATACAGTCTCTGTGTTTTTACAACTCATCATGAACTTCTATGTAATTTATTTTTTATTGAAGAATTCCAATTAATGGCTTCCTGGTGATTTTAAAGCCTCAAATTATCAGTCTCTGAAAACAAAGCAGAGAACATAATTATCATAAACCGAGAATTTTTCATTTTGAAGCTTATCTGTTTGTGCTAAGTATCTTGTCTGTAAGTAATTAGTGCCTTTATTTTTTTCAGTAAAAATAATGACCATTCTATGCTGCACATCCAAATTTTGTTAACTGCTAGATGTACTGTATACATTATATTTGAAAATGCACCACCTTGGACCAGCTTTAAAGTATTTCATCAAATGATAATGGCAACAAAAAAATACATCTGTTTGTCAGAATAAATTATGTGACATATTTAAAAAAGCTATTATATCTTTTTCTCTTCTAAGAGTAAAAGCCTTTCAAAAATATGCACTTCTTATTTATTACTATGGCAGCGTAGGATGATGGTTAGCTGCTTTTAGGCTATTTATAATTCCCAGCTGCTGATCAGAACTGATCAGCCAATCGTATATACTTACAGAGCACCCTTTACCTGGATATCTCAGTCTTTACTGAGACATCTTTGCATTGTGCTTAGCACATGCAGGAGTTCAAAGCCAGGAGCAAACCAAACCAAGACTGGAAATAGGCGATGCAGGTAACAGGAGAAATCTGCAGCACCCTCTCACAAGCATTCCCTGTCAGGGAAGAATTTAAACCCAACACACAATACAGTGAAATACTGCTCCTCTTAACCAGTACCTGGGGAACTGGGGCGGAAGGGGAGCATGTATATTTACAGTCATCCTACTGCCAAAAGCAGATTTGTGCCACTGATGCTTTAACGACGCACAGACTTTTGCAACAGTTTCCTGCACAGTCTCTGTTGGACACTCAGTGTCAGGTTGTGTTTGCAGGTGGGATGACTTTTCCCAACTCCAGGCAAATCAGCTTATAACCTGGAGTGTGAGGGCTTGTCCTGCCTGCCATCGTTTAATTGTTGCACACACCCCATTAGACTCAAGCAATTTCTGTACTGTATGGGCCCCCCAGATTTGTCAAGAGTCCCCTATGGCAAAGGGCTACAAGGATGGAGGGAGACCTTGGTGCAGGTCTCTGGTCCCACATTTGCTCTACACATCCAGAGCATCCTTTAAGCCCCAGAGGAGGGTGGGGACCGAGCCCTAAATGAGAACGAACATGCCATGTACCAGCCATACTCAATATTACCACAAGTCTAACACATACAACCCTGCTTTATTTCCCTGTCTTGTACAGTAATGCCTTTTCTATTGTGGCTCACATCAAGAAAAGAAATCACATAGTCAATAATCCAGTAGCAATGCATGTTGGATAAAGTGAGGAGGAATGAATTAGGAAGGCAATGAGGACACTTCCCTACAAGAATACGTTCCTGGTGATCTGTGGACTCTCCTTGAAGGCAAGCTTATTTCCAGGTTGCCCCAGACTGTTAATCAAATAACACTACCAGCCTAAGATAGGCTGGACTCTACCAGACACTGCACCCTCTCCAATGCCTGCAAACAGGTATGAAGTGACTCCCTGCTTTTCCTTTTATAAGGGATCCTGCTGATTGCAGTAGTAACTTCCTAAAGAGAATGAATTTTAAAATTAATCCAAGGTAAGGTACTAACTCCATAATTTTATACCACAAATAAACATGTCTTAAAAATCTTAAGTCAAATTAAAGTAACATCTCTCCCCAGCTCCCCTCCCATCTCACTGGCTGGCTCCTTGCTCTGTGGCCCCCGTGCACCATCTCCACTTCTTACATCAGTTGGATGGTGAATGTCCCTGTGACATCTGAAGAGGATTTAAGGTCCCTTCCCAGCCTGACCACAGCGCAGATCAGAGCTGGTGATTGTCCAGCCCCAGCTCACATCTCCTGCATCCTTGAATCAAGATCCCCAGCTTCACTTCTGAGTTCCCTCTCATTTTGGCAGGCATCCAGGCCAGCTGCTAAAATAAATCTTTTTTTCCCCTGTGAGCCCTGATGTTCTCCTACTGGTGAAAGGTGGCAATAGTGGTGGTGTTTCTTGGCTTTTATCCTAACTGTGCAATCCACCCCGAGCCACCTCACCTCACGTCTCCCAACCACATACGCAGGCTGCAGGATGAGGGAGAAAAGCGCAGCAGCTTGCCGTCCGCCTTGCAGTCTCTTTGCTTCCAGGCACTAAGTAAATGTCAGCTTTTTTCACGGTGTTACATACACTGTTAATTTTAAAAAGAAATCCAATATCATTGTTTTTCATGCTAGCTGAGGTGATTCTGAAATTTAATAAAAATAGTGGAATTTTTCATTAATGGCAACCAGGGTTTAAGCTAGCACTAACTTTCTATAGCAGCAAGACAGGAGAACAGATAAAAGGAGGTTATCCTCATCCTGTTACCTTACAACTGTCTTCAGTCACAACTTCAATGGCAAAGAATTCAAATGCATCACTATTGCTTTACTGAATTAATGTACAAAAAATGGCACAATGCATTGTATCCAAAGTGCCTACAAATGTTGGAGAAAGGGACTTCCCAAGTACCTAAAAACATAGAAAAAATTAGTGGGCCTAATAAGACAAAAATGCAAGGGCAAGGAAGTTATGTGAAATACATTTTCTGGGTCAGGCGTTTCTGTTGCTCCAGATTTGGCAAGGAGGGACAAATTAGCGGTTATTAGGGTAAGAACATGGTCAAAGCATCCTGCAGATTCACCCTGCTTCAGTGGCGGCCCATCCCAAAGGGGACCCCTTCTCCAGTGGGTACCCAACTGCATTACAGAGCTGAGCAGGGAGGTGCATCACTCTTTGATAAATTACTATACCGTAATCTGTAGTATTTGTATATCTGAAGAGTAGACACCAGTATGGACTTTGCCTTCCCTGACTACAGCTCTGTGGTCTGCCACCACCACATTAAGGATGAAAACTAAGGGGAAGAATGTGAAAAAAATATTTTGTTTCTAAAGTATATTTTCTTTATGGCTGTTATTGGGAAAAAAAAATCTACATTAAAACTATGCTGTGCAGTATTTGTTCTTTCAACTTTGTTGTTGTAGAAGGGCTCCCCAGGTCTCACCAATATCCAAGGCCAAAGTAAGTAAGGTCCTTCCTCTCCCCTACCTCTTCCACTACTAAATCAGCAGTTTATCATCTCTTCTCCCAAGGCCGCCATTGAGTGGCCACCTTACAGCGTGTTTGCAGTCAGCAGAAAAATCGGGAAAGTCAGCCAGTGGCCATCCATGCAGCATGTGGGATTCAGAGGAGTACCAGCAAGATGCTCATCCATCTCCCAGCCAGGTCATCTAGCAATCAAGCAAATGCTTTTCCTGTGCCTGTTTGTGGGTACATAACCAAGTAAGTGGAAAAAGCAAGAACAATATCTGCTCACTCTACAATGATGTTACCCCAACATTTGCAGTCCCTTTTATACGTAAAGATAGATATAACTGCTCCTGAAGTTGTACGGGGGGGTTAATATGAAAAGCAGAGAGCAGACAACCCTACAAAGTGAACTCCCCAAAAGCCTGTCCAACTCCAATGTCACATACACTTTTATTTTAACACCTGTATCTTCCTATCAGCAAGACCTTAGTTTAACAAGAGAAATATGCCCTTCCCTCACCCCCCTCCCTTTTGCTTCCTAGTCTGGCCTCTTGACTTTCAAAAGCCAAAGAGATCCCAGAATCCAATTCCTCTGAGCAAGAATACAGACTGAAGTTTAGCCTCAGGTTTTGCCTTTGCCAGCACTGCACTCTGGTATTAGGAAATATCAGATATTATAGAGAAACCGAAGGCAGCGCTTCTGTGGGAAGACTGAAAAATATGAATGACTCTTCGCAGAATGGCCCTTTCTTTCTGCAGACTTGCATTTCTAAGTTAAATTTGTCACATATTTTTCCAACTTGTCACTGCAAGCAACGAACTTACTGCAGCAAGAAATTCACTGGGTTTTCCCAAATATTCCCCAAACACTCATTGCTTCTCTTCCTGAGCACTGTCGGCATGGTTCAGGGCAGAGCTTCCAGGCTGGTGGATGGTGCTTTGTGCTGGATTGCCCCAGCTGCAGCAGCAGAAATCACTCAAAACTTTGGAGTTGGAAATGGAAATTTGCAGTAATATGTGATAATGAGGAAGACAGCTCTCGTCTCCGCTGCAGAAGCCTGACCTTTTAACAGAGCAAATGTCAGGGAGAGATACACAAATGTGTTTAGACCAGTATCAGTTGCTTCTCTGCAGGGGGTACTCACGCAGGCACAGGTACAGTAAGGGATTTGAAGCTGTTGTACATGCAGAAGAGGCACGGTGTTGCAGGTGACTCTTGGAGAAAGTAGCCCTGGAAATCATACTGCTAGGGGTAAGGAGGCAGATCCTTACAACAGAGCATGGACCATGCATATCCCGTTTTCAGCATACCCATGGTGACACCTCACAACACCAGCTCACACAGAGCATATACTGCACTATCTTTCCACTGGTCTAGTCTTCCTTCTCCATCTGCTTCACCTGAAACACTTCTGGTTTCCAGAGGTGTGAGAAAGGACTGAGCTTGCAAATGGGTCTGAGGGAGATGAGTCAAGTTGTGGACCAGAGTCAAAAGCCAGAAGGGCAGCTGCCTTGGGTAGGGATATAAATCCATTGCTTGGGATTCAAGGCCTAGCTTGTGGCCCATCACCTGCACATCTGGAACATCTGGGTGTCTGCACATACTCTTCTCAAATGCTACTTTGGATCCCTTGTCAATTAAGGAAGGGCTACCACTATTCTGGAGGGGGGAAAAAAAAAAAATCTTCTTCTTCCTCTTCCCACACTAAGACAGGGACCTCTGTCACAGTAATAATACAGAGCAGACCTATGTCATCCCAGATATCACATCCACCTCTCCTCCTCATTCCAGGGAAGTCTAACATGACATATTTCTAAAAATCCACATATTGCATCCAAGCAAGCCCTTAAATTAAATGAAGTTAAATGCATCCGCCTCCTTTCCTAAGGGGAGCTGCACCTATGTAAAGATGACCAACACAACTGGTCCCTTAGCACAGAGTCCATCAGGCCAGTATGTTCTAACAGTACAATCAATAAACTGCCATCACAGACAGAAGGATACCAGGCATCTTTTGGCACTAGTTTTACTTAATTTCTCAGGTACAATTGAAAGGTAGGTGAGTGTATCTGCTTTCAGCTACGTAGGAGGGTGCACACGGAGTCAGTACCCTTCAGTTCCTTTTGAGCAATGTCACAGCAAGGCAAGAATGTCGGTACCCGAATCTGAACATTGCAGAAGGTGGGACCCCAGTGTCCGAAAACCTGCGTGCCTACACCAGAGCTCCTGTGACTGCATTTCTTGTGCCGGGGAGGAGAGCCAATATAGCAGAGGCACACATAATTGCTCATTAGCTCTTTGCTTTAGTCTCACAGCAGAGATGCTCTCCTTGGTAAGAGGCATGAAAGAGATCTGCAGAGAGTGCCCCAGATGCATTGTCGGCAAGCGAACCGGGTAGCGGTGATGGCATATAGGTTATACACCGAGGGGCTTGGCTGGTTCATCGTGGCCAAGAGAAGCAGCACCTTGCAGCTGCCAGGGAAAAGTCCAAGAAGTCAGCAAAGTATAGTTAGAAATTCTTGTGCTTCCCGATTTAGTAATGCTGTTGGGGGGATAGAAGGTAATAAGCAGAATTTTCTAGGAAGCACGCTGAAAATAAGGTACTAAGAAAAGTCACTGAAAATGTCAGGCAAGCCAACAGGGAAAGGTCCAAGGAGCGAGCAAAAGCACAGCATATACTTTTTCATCTATTCAATCTGACCCTGGGCCCAGTGCCACAATCTTTTTAAGGTTAGTGGTGGGAAAGCTGCCTTTTGAATGTTTGCAGAGGCCTATTAACATCCTGTGCTGAGGAACCTTAAACCCCAGGTAGTATTTCAGAGGAAATGGACAGCACAAAACAGAGACTGAAAATTAACCACAGCAGACCCCAGGCCTAAATAAGTTCCACTAGCCCTTTCTGAAATCACTTAAAGGCTTTCCTTCCAGTTGGACTCCTGCCCAACCACTTTAATAGGTGCAGCAGGCAGGGGGAAAAAGGGGGGGGGGGGAATAAAAGGGAAAAAGAAACCTATTTGGCTGTGTAATTTAAACATTCTTTGCAAAATAATAATAAAGTAAAAAAACAGTTTAACAAAAATTGCAACTGTAGCAGGATCAGGAGGGTAGCTTGGTGAAATACTCTGCGGATGGCTGCAAACCTCTAATGGAAAGTTGTATAAGTGGCTGAGGCCAAAGTAGGCATTAATTACAATGAAAAATCAGTTTAGTGCAGGCCACAACTAAATTGGAAGCTGGTCCTCTAGGTAAAACAAAGAAAGTGAACAGAAGCTTTAGATTTGATTACATGGCAATACAAGAAAAATGTGCTGTATGTTGTCTATTATTAAAGCTGCTTTTGGGCCTTCTGTGTGTGCCTAAGGGATTTTAATAAAAAATTAGTAATAGCCCTGCTGCCCTGGCTCGCTGCGGCTTTTGGCGCGTTTGTGGGTACAAGGCTAGTTCTGCAGTACAAATTAAGTCACTTTAGACAAGCAACCTTGAAAGCATTATGTGATAGCAAAGTTCAAGCGGCACACTTCTACTTTAAGAGGACACAGTCCCTTGCTGGAGGCCAGCTCTGGGTTTAGAAGCTGCAATACAATTTCATCAGGAAAAAAACACTGCAACTGTTATATTTGTCTTTGATTATTCTTGGCAACACTAGAAATACATATCCAGGTTCATAAACACTATATAAGTGTATAAAATACTGCAAAAGAGCGAGTTAATGGCAAAAAGTCACCATTAACAGAGGATTGATTTTCTTTTTTTTTTTAATGCTAACTCTATAACCTTCTTTACATTGATGCAATGGTATTAATAATGTTGTCTTTATTGCTAATATCAGTATCATGGTCCTTGGCATGGCTGGATCCAACTAAGTCAGGAAAGTTCACCTGGATTAATATAAAAATACAAACCCACCTCCCCCACCCCAAGTCCATAAAGCTGACCTCTCTAATCCCTTTCCGAGAGATATTTTAAGGTGAAATTAATTATGTTCTTTATATTCCAGTATAGCCATACCTCTGTGGATCCAATTCTGCCATTAAGTCCCTGGTTACAACTTCCTGTAAACTAAAGGCAAAATTTGCTGCATGCAGAATTTTCTAAAATCCAGGGAAATAAGAGCAAAAGGAAAAAATATCATGAGGCTTCTTAGGAAACATCTAGGAGGAGACCAAAAGCAGCTTTGGGTGTCCTTGGCAGTGGGCTGCTGCTATCAGCTGCTCCAGTGGGTCGCCATCCCTCCAGCACTACACGTTTGGGCTAAGGGGTTGGATGAGTATTTGTGGGTTTTTAGGTCACAGACAATGGTCATGTCATTGAAACACTGCCCAGCCCCAAACCCCTGCCTGGGCAGGAGCACACAGTTCATCTGTACTCCTGTATTACCAATGTTTGCTATTTTACTATGAGTTGCATCAGGTTTCTGTGGTCTGTACTAAAGAGTTTCCGCCGGGTTATCCCTACCCCCCACAAGCCCATGTTTACTGCTCTTTTTCCTTGCAAAGCACAACATGGAGAAAGCATCCAATTCCCTTCTAAAGTTACCAAGCAAGGGCAGCGGGGGTGAGAAACAAGATGAGCTCTACAGCTGGTTTAACTCCACAAATTTTAAACCCATCTCATCATTTTTCAAATCTGACTCATGATTGAGTGCATGAGATTGACAATTTGGCAACTCTCATCCTAAACCCAGTGGTTTGGTGAGCTGTTCCCAGGGCGAGTGATGCTCACAGGTGTGTGCGGACCTGGGATCCTACTGCCCATCAACGTGACACGGACAACAATGTCTCTGAGTGCTGTGACAAGGAAAAGGGGCTCCTCTCTGTAGCATGACCTAGATGTGACCTAGAAGAGTGCTGGAAAGGAAACAACTTTGGCTTTCAGCCCCTTGTCACACAGATGAGCTGGGCTTCAAAATCCTTTTATCCCAGTCACATGTAGCTGCATGCACGGATTCATGTCACCGTGTGCCATGCAGTCCCAACTCGTACCGACACCTTTCTTCTTTCTAGCTGCACATTTCACGTGTTGCAGTGTCAGGCAAGGCTGTCACAAGAAAGGACTATGCCAGTTTACTGTTTCAATGACCAGCAGAGCTGTTTTAGAACACATAACCCATGCAGAGCCCCAGTTACTTTAAAAAAAAAAAAAAAAAAAGTTGTGACATCAACACTGACCTCAAAGTAGGGGTTTTGGGTGGGAGGGGTTTTTCTGGGGGGGAGGTTTGGGTTTCTGTTGTTTGTTTGTTTTTAAAGGGACATTAAAAAAACCAAAAAAATACAAAAAAACCAAACAAAATAAAAACAAACAAAAAAACAAAAACAAAAACAAAAAAAAACACCAAAAACAAACAAAAAACAAAAAACCAAAAAAACAAAAACCAAAAAAAAACAAAAACCAAAAAACCAAAAAACAACAAAAAAACAAAAAAAAACAAAAAAAAAACAAAAAAAACAAAAAACCAAAAAACCAAAAAACCAAAAAACCAAAAAAAACAAAAAAACCAAAAAAACCAAAAAAACAAAAAAACAAAAAAAACAAAAAAACAAAAAAACAAAAAACACAAAAAACAAAAAAACAAAAAAAACAAAAAAAAACCAAAAAAACAAAAAAAAACAAAAAAAAACCAAAAAAACAACCAAAACAAACCAAAAACAAAACAAACCAAAAAACCAAAAAAACAAAAAACACACAAAAAAACAAAAAAAGCCAAAAAACCCCCCAAACCCGCCAAAAAAACAAAAAACCCCCCCCAAAAAAACACAAAAAAAAACCCCAAAAAAACCCCAAAAAACAAAAAACACAAAGAAAACCCAAAAAAACAAAAAAACACACCCCCCAAAAAAACAAACAAAAAAAACCCCAAAAAAAACCCAAACAAACAAACAAAAAACAAAACAAAACAAAAAAAACAACAAAAAAAACCCAAACCAACCAGGACATTGAAAACCTGTTAGTTCCTCGAGAGCAGAGGAGCACTGGGGGTGGGTGGCTCATCCCCATTATGCACAGACTGCCCTCTTTGCAACCTGCACCTCTTCTCTGTGAGAGGACAAGGAGGGGCAGAAGGAATTTCCTTGGGAAAACATGCCAGGACTCAGTGCAGCCAAGGCATCCTCATGCACCTGAGTGCTGAGATTGCACAGCAGCAAGTGAGGAGGGTGGGAAAACCAAACCGCCGTGCCTAATATTTCCCAGCAGCTCTCTCAAGCTGACTGCAAAGCCTTTTAATCCATTGCCAGTGACGGGCCCACTCGGCGATGGTTTGCCATGGCAGCAACCAGTGCCAGACACCAGCCCAACAGATAAACTCCACGCCTGGCAAGTGAGGAAGCGGGGCACGTCTGCCAGCGGGCATCAGCAGTGAATAGCCTTATGTAGCTAGAGTATTAAAAAAACCCAAGACCAAAGAGTCCTCTTACATATAACATATGTATCTCTACATACACACACATACATTTTGCAATATATCTGAGTTTGAAATGTCTTAGTGTGTTGATGCTTGCAGACATCCCTGGAAGGTATGTATATACAAGTCCCTTCTTCTTTCCAAACCTGTTTACTTTTCCTAATGAAAAGCCACAGCCTTTGAGGCTGCCTGGCACCACATCTGCTCAGCGAGTGCAGAAGTGGTCTCCAGAATCAAGTCTCTTTCTCCAGTATCTCTTATGCTAAGATCTGTGGAAAAACAACGTGAAAAAAGAATAAGAAAAAAAAACCAAAAAACTTTTGTCTGTGGATTCAAAAGAGCTCTCTTTATGCCAGATTCATCTACATTAAATTGGTCGCAACCTTCCAGGTGTCTTTAAGGTTGAAGTGTTTGCTGGACCATTTAAGGCTCCTTTTGCAGGCTCCTGCGACCCTCCTGACATGGAGAGCTGGGCTTTTAAGAGTGTAGCCACCTTGTCAATGCTCAGAGGTCACTAATAGCCTGCCTTGGGCCTTCCAGCGGGTCGTGTTCGGCTTGCTAGCCCAACACAAAGGAAAAGGAGAGGAAAGATGGGGAGGGGGATAATTATCATTCTTTCTCTCTCCCCCCCCCCTCTCCAGGCTGAGAGTTATGCTCCATGTCACTGTGTTAATGCGCTTGCATCCAGGGAGACACATAATGCTCCTCTCAGTCCTGTTTATTAGTGAGATCCATTTGCGAAAGGCCCTTCTTTTGTACCACAATATGAATGTGCTTTGATGGCAAATAATTACGCTAGTCCTTTTGACATGAGGATCCACAGGCTGCCCTAGTTAAGCCAGTAATTAGCCTGTCCTTTTTTTTTTTTTTTTTTATTATTATTGAGAAACTACAAATTATCCTCATATGAGCACTGGCCATTCCTTTTTCTGTTTTCTATTCTGCCTCCCTTTCTCTTCCTCTCTCCCTCTCCCTTGTATCTCTCAGCACTTTGGATAAGGGGAATGCAGCTGCACTAGAGCAAGATAAAGCTCCGCCATCAAGATGATGAACAATTTGGATGAAGAGGCTTCGAGATGAACACAAAAGCTGAAGAAGTGCGGCTGATGCAGCCCCGGACAGCTGAAGAATGCTGCAGTCTGCAGATGAATAGCCCTCATTTGTGAATATACAGATTTTCCATGATGAATAAAAACTGAGTGTAGGTCACAATAAATAAACTTTTTTTTTTTTCCCCTTCTTAAATAATAATTCAGGTTCCCGGCACCAAACAGCTGTAAATTGAAGGTTGTGCTTAGTTTTCTCAACTCTCAAAGGGGATAATTAAGCTAAGCTCATATTGTTTGATATATTAGTGTAATGATGAGCTACTATATTCTGGCTTGTTTCGAGTTATTTTAGGGTTTTTTTCCATTATCTTTTTTCTTAAATTACATTTCAAATACATTTTAAATGTAGAAACAGCATTTCTGAAACACAGTTGCCCTGTGTTTGGGTCTATCTGAAATGTATTCATATAACATTAATTAAAGATGCAACATCCCCTTTTTTGGAAAAAAAACGTGGAGGTAAAAAATATCTACATTATTCGACTAGTCCAGACTCAACTCACTGAACTGCCAAACCTTTATCCTGATTGGTGCAAGGTAATTAGACAGGGCTGTATTCTTTCTCAGTATAGACAGTCATTAACCTTCTGAAACTTCAGGACTGGTATTTCTTGGCAACCACAAAACCCCTTCAGCCCCCATAACTTTTTCATTATTTCTTTCAAAGATCAACAGAAGGCAAATATAATTTCTGAATTTCTGATTTTACCTATAAACTGGGGTTTACACTTAGACTGGCAGATGTCATATTTTTAGGATAGATGACCAGATTCTGGGGTCTCCAAGAAGTTTAAAATATCTGCAAGTCAAAGAGCCATCTTGGGAAAGAGAGTAAAAGCAAAGGAAGCCCATGAACCTGAGTGCAGATGGAGAGCAATGGTCCCAAACATGCTCATAAAAGTAGGATACACTGTTTTAACAGCATGTCTGCTGAAGTGGGCGAAACATGGTCTTACCTACTTTCCAGCCGCCTCAGACTGACACTGATCAGTTAATTTGGCTGTGAGGCAAGCTTTTACCTAGAGGTACTGGAGAAGCAGTTAGAAGTCCTCTCAAGAAGCCCTCTTGGCATGTGGGGCACTGCTACCCACAGCCTCCACTGCACACTGTTGACCAACTGGTTGGTACAGTCCCAAAGCACTAAGAGGAAAAGAAGCCAATGCAGTCCCCACAAGTGTCTTTACACTTCTGGGGACAAAAAGGCACTAAAAAAACATCTTTTGCTTTTGGATTGATTAGGTTTCAACCTGAAACTCTCATCCACAGTACGACTACTCATTAAAAGCATTTGTTGTCTTGTCAATTCCCAGGCTAGAACCACACATGAAGCTATTTCTCCATACTCGCAACCCACAAAAATCAGATAACCTCCCCTCTAAAGATCCTAAATTTAAACTCTGTGCTACAGAGTCTATTAGAGAAGATGAAAATAAGGGAGCAATGCAGGGATTTGACTTTGAGTTTTAGTATTGAGTATAAAGTTCTGCTAACCTAAGTCAAACAGACTCTTCCTTTTGCCCACATTTTGAGAACTAAGTCCCAGAGCACACTCTGTTTGTTTGTTTTCTAAGGCTATGGCACAGCTTCATGACACAGTGAGAAGAGATAGTTCAAATACTTCAGAAAAAAAATAAGGTTATCCTACATCTTGGCCTGTTTCTGGAACCAATGTCAAGCCACCTGTTTTTTATGGTTCAAAAATATGTGCGCATTGTCCCTTTCCTCTCTAGTTTGGGATCAGAGGGAAACCAGCCCCTGTGATATTTACAGCATGACTGGAAAGAAGCTCCAGAAATCTTCCACCAAAGCTTGTTCCTATGAGGTTTCCCAGTTGCTTTGCACAGCCAATATGCTCGCGTGGTGTGGGTAAGCATTTGGGTGCTGTGTGGCTAGGTGCCAGTACCAAACTTTTTCAGCTCTCCCAGCCTCAGTGAAGATGCATCATCCCAATTTCCCCATGAGGACTACAAGTCCCACTGTCACTTGCTTGGCCTGTTGTCACACTGCAAGGAGGCAGCCCAAATGTAGAGGATTTCCGTGGGTTCAGGATCATGTTCCCCATCTTCATTACAAGGTCGGCATGGTCTGCTCTAAAGCTTTGCTCTTAATCCACCACCCTTGTGCTTATCCCAAACAGCAATGAGATGTCACCACAGATGAGGTGGGCCCCAACTTTTTTCTCCTAGGAACATCCACCTGCACAATACGTTATTCATAACAGTGTTAGGAAGACCAATTAATCAAAAATTGCAAGAAAAGAAAGAAGAAACAAAACAAAAAAAAAAAGGAAAATTGTTTTTTCTACCACCTGGGAGAAATTTTCCTACTGGCAGTTCACTCCAAGAAAGCACAGCAACAATCCTGATCCAAAGGCCATTAGAGACTGCGAGTCTTTTTGCTAGCTTCAAGGGAGTTTCAACCAGGTCATTACTAAACTCAGTGAAAAATAAAACTCAGGGCTTTACAATGCTGTATATCAAAGAAAAGCAGGGAACCGCGTGCCGTCCCTAAGGATCACAGCTCCCAGGGCCCTGGAAGTTTCTTCACGGTGGCACTGATCGTGGTCAAACAGGCTTGGATTATCATCTAGAGCCCATCCAGCACTTAAACCAATAATGGATTTCCATTCATGCTTGTGGTAACAGCTGAATATTTATTAACTCTTTTCTCACTCATTATCTCCCTCCTTAAAAGGGTGCTCACAGCAAAACCAGGATCAATAGTTAGGAAAACAGATTTTTCATTTGACAGCTGTGTAAAAAACCCACATCTTTAGTTTGTATATAGCTCTGTATAGACACTCTTTACCTAGTAAAGATTTTTTTTTAAACAGCCATGAAATTATTATTCATATTGTTGTTAGGACCTCAAATTCTTCATCAGAGCTGTGCTGTGCTAGGGCCTGTACATGTCTGCAATAAGACAGAGGGAGAAGGCAGCTCCTGCTCTAAAGAGGTTGCAATTTTAGCATGCTATAAGAGACAAAGAAGCACAGCTAAACCATCCAGGAGGCAGAAGGGACTGAGGACAAGGTAAAGGTGAAAAATAAAACCCAAACCTGTTGTGCTGTAATAAGTTCGGCCTCAGATCCTATAATCCTGTATATTATAGGATTTCAATATTTTTCAGATTATGCAATCTGATTTAATAATCAGTTGTTCAATACAACTATTGTTCTTCCTCATCTCACCCCAAGGAGTTGATGGAGGTAAAAGGCACTCATGCCCTAGTGGGAAGCTCCACTCTCACATTCAAAAGTTAAGACTCACCCAAGGGATCATCAATCAGTAACTCACTTTAAAATTCTCTTTAAAATGTTTTACTAGCTCACTTTACTTGGCATTTTTATCACTATTTATATCTCTAAAGCAGTGATATAATTAGTAAAGCTATTAATGTTTCTTATGTTTAGTCTTACAAAAGCTACAAATATCTATAAATCTGGCTTATAGCAAAATAAATAATGACAGTAATTCTGTCAAGCATCAATATAATTTGCTGGACAGAGTTGTGTAAACCAAGCAAATATCTGAACCATTAATGAGCTTAATCTGTGCCATTTAACCGCCCCTTCAGTAAATTGTTCTGCAGGCCAGAGAGGAGTGTTCAGGTTAGTTTCTTTGCAGACTTCCCTCTTCTGCTAGCATTTGCTTTCCCACAAAAGCAACTGGTCTGATTTTACCCAGTTCTGCCTTGCACGGTCCTACGACTTGAGTCAAAAACTCTTATCAAACATGTAGGAAAGGCGTTTTTTTCTGTTCTTGTGAAACTTTGAATTTTCAGAGATGCTGATGTTCTGCATGGATCCAGGTTCTTTAGGAGAAAAAACAAAATGAAACAAAACAAAATGAAACAAAACAAAAAACCCACCACTAGAAAAAAATCCCCTTCCCTTTTTTTCTTTACAATAGTCACTTTTTAGTGGTGAGGGCATTCACTTAGGACACGATAAAGTCAGTTATAAGTCTCTGCTCTGCATGGTTCAAACCAGTAACAGGTATCTGGGTCCCAGTATCTTTGCCTTAGGGTTAGGCTCTCTCATTCAAGCCAAAATTTATGCCTCGGGCAGAAGAAACTTTTCATCTCTAAAACATCAAACCAGGATGTTACAGGGTCTTGCTTTTTGTCATACTGCCTGTTCCCAATACAGGGATTTTTGTGAAAACTCCTGGACAGCTCAAGCCCTCAAGACTTTGAACCATGGCATGGGCCACCTTTTATTCTGCTAACACTTGATTTCCTTTAAAATTGAGTGGTTTTCCACATATGCACAAAAAAAACCCAGAAAGCATAGACTGTGCCTTGGCAAAATAATACAAGCTCCTGTTCTCCACTGCTTCTTACCCCATGGAAAGATTTTCCCCTCTTCGGTGAGGTACACAGACATGACCCAAACTTCCAGAGACCAAGCTGGGCTGACCTTCAGCAGCCTAGGGGAAACCATAAATGCCAATCTAAATACAAAAACACTATCCTTGGCATTACCATTTTCAATAAGAAAATAAATGTCTACACTCACAAGCCCTGAGTAATAGGCCTTTTAAGTAAAAGTATTAGAAGAATATATCAGCTATAAGATATAATACCAGCAACTACTACCACAGGATGGGCATTTTTAACTTTCACTCTAAAATGACTGGATGATAAGAGAGTACAATATATATTTTGAATTCAGGGGGAGAAGATCTTTTTAATATAAGTGTTTTATGATGTAGTCATACATCATTTCTAACTAAAATGCTAAACAAAACACAATCCTTTTCTGAAACATAGATAATGATGGATTTTTGTTATTCTATTTTATTCCATAAGATAATTTTTCAACCCAAACTTTTATTTTATTGATGACATAGGAAGGTCCCAGTGCATCTTCTTTCATATCTGAGACAGTTTCACGAAAACTGTGAGCTAAAAATCAACGGTCATTACAGAGAAAGAATTTTTGGATACGTGATCATTTATTGGGATATTCCCACATGATGGAATTAAAGGAGATTAAAAGGACCAGGTATGTTTTCTTGATTGCTTTGGCACTTGAAAACTCCTCTGATCTCAGAGCAGGAGTTTTGTGGGTATTATTATAATAATAATAGGGATCTTGGAAGACAGGAGGTGGATAAGCAGAAGGGAACTAAATCCAATAATGTTTGTACTGTCACAAAGCCAGGAAGGTTTGGGATATGATTTAATCCTATGGAGCAGACCTACCCAACGCTCCTAAGCAAGAGATAAACAAATAAATATATGCAGTAAAATAGAAGCATATCTGCAAAGTGAAATCCCTCGCCCCTCCCCAGACAAGACGTTTTTTCCTCTCAATTCCAAAACTCGCCAACAATTTGGCTATGTGTTGAGCAAGAATACCAACAAATTGCTGCCTCCTCCCCTTTATGGCCTCGGTGAAACATGACATCGAGGAATTGTCTGTATTTTCTGTCTCTTTCCTTGTTTGCTTTCCTGTGTACTACGAAAGTAGGCTGTACCTATAAGGAACCTAAATATTTTAAGTACCAACTACTGCAAAAATACGAAACACCTTTTTTAGTACTTGGTTCAAACAGAGGGATAAAGGGGGAAGGAAAACAGCATTTCCCACCACTCCAGCATTGAGGATGGCTGTTCACTGTGTCATTGCCTTTACAAACACTTTACCATATCTACTGCAAGACAATTCCTCCCATAGTCTCTTGTCCCAGAGAGTCCCAGGCTTGGCTTCCTATGTTATCATGACAACCACATCCATTTTCTTTGATCAATTTACTAGCTTAAAGGCTCCACTTCTTATCGTCACTAGCAAGTTTTGTCAGTGCATGGGCTAAGCCAGTCTCAAATGTTACTGACCATTACATCACTCCCTGTAGGTTCAGGGCCGGGGGGTGGGGGGGCGGTCATCACTGTGCTCTATGCTACACCCCCTCTGTCTTCTCACTTCTAGCTACTGTACCACATCTGTTGATGAAGAGATGTTTTCTTACATTCACAAGTTCTGCTCAGCATTTGATATACAATTTAAAAAAAGAAACAAACAAACCAAAATTAAAAAAAAAGAAACTTTTTTAAAATAATGTATTTTTTTTAAAAAAAAAAGACCTTTTCTGAAACAGTAGACGTTAGAATAGTGGTGTGAGGTTGTACAAAATTTATCACTTCTATGTGTTTCAAGAAAATCCAAATTAAAACCTCAACTTGTAACACATGCTGTAATTCAGTCTTCTCATGAAGTCAATGGGGCAACGCTGAGTTATACAAACTGATGATCTGGCCCATGGCAGGAAAACCCAGAAGAGGACTCCATCTTGCCCCATTGCCCCCTGCCTGCCTGCCTGGTGCACAGCCACCCAAACTAGCTCCAAGCTGAGCTGCTTTGGACAACCACCTCCATCTCACCTGCAGCCCTCCCAGGGCTGTGGTGGCCATCCCACCGAGGCTTTCCTATCCAAACACAGTACTCACATTGCTATGATACAGTCACACCTCGATTTGTGGATCAGAGAGATCCATCATACACTATCCTCCCCAATCACTCCTAATTATTGCCCACTTTATAATAGTTTAGCTAATACTTGGCTTTTGCCATGTCAAACTGTTCTGCATGTACCAGATGAGACAAACCTTCACAGTGAAACCTCTGGCAAATGGCACCTTGGCAGCAGGCTGTCCCAAACGATGCCAGAAACCAAGACTAAATACTGGTCAAAAGCAGGGCTCTTTACATGGCCCAAGGATAAAGGTAAATCTCAATTTTGGTAAATTGCAGTTTCAGTAAATTAATATTTTTAGAAGATGCAACTGAAATTTGAGCAGCATGGAAAGACCAAGGAGGGAACAACTTCTTCCCCTCTCCTCCACCTGCAGACCTACCATCAGCCTCAGACTCCTTTAAAGCAACCCACTGTTACAACATGGATCTGTAGGGGGATTACATTCAACTGAAGCCTACCATATTGCAGACTTACACTTGAGAGATAGATATAAACCAAAGAAAGTTTATAATGAGTGCCGGGTGAGCTCCACCACCACAGCCAAAGGCTCTCTCTGCTGTTTAATAAGGTTAAAAATAGTTGGATAGGAAGCACTGGAGCAGGGGACTGTGACACATCTGCAGCAGAGACCCAAGGCCTGCTTTTATAGCAGTTTAATAAAAAAAGCCAGGCCTGTAGTTGTTCTTGTTTTGAGTTCTTACACTAACTACTTTGTCTATATACCTCCTGAAGCTTTTGGCTGCAGTGCATAATCAGAACAATAGCTCAGAAGAAGCCAGCAGTCCTGGTTACAATTAGTCGGGACTATTTTAACTACCTGTTGGTTTGTTACAGATTTAAGAAGGACTGGCTGGTGAGAAGAGGGTTCTGGCAAAAACATCTCTGGTGAGTTAAGTTAGGGAGACTTTTGGATTTTTTTTTTTAATTTTTTTTTTTTTAGTTCAGCATCATGATTTGGAAAGGCTGTTTTGAAAACGCAGGATACACTCCTTCCCTCTGTTTTCCATGCCCTTTTATGACTCCAAGACAGTCTATATTCCTTATTTACACACAGTGGCCAGCAGAACTGCATCCTGTCCCTGGCTGGCCTCAGAGCTCAGTCAGAACAGAAATAAAAATAATCTGAAGAACAAGTGAATCACAGACATCAGTGTGAACTTCCCCTAAATCCTGGATGAAAAACCCCATGAAATCCAAAAGGGAAGGTCTGAAAGCATTAACGGGGGGGGGGGGGGGGGGGGTTAAGAAAAAAAATTAAAAAGATATGTGAGAGAAAATCCATTTAAAATAAAAGGCAGCAGAGACCAAACTGTAAGAGTCCAGGTTTTGAATGAGCTTTCATTATTCATTGACCCAGGTTTCTTTTTTATGTTATGCAGAAAGCAAAAGATTAAACCAATGCCAATGGGAGCGGAGATTGGAGGGTGGGTGCTGTGGACAGGCTGGCCCTGTGGACATGGGGAGATGGTGCTTTGACTGCGCTCAGGAAGAAGCTGCAGCACACTCAGAACTTCGCAGCACAAGGGTGCAGCAACTCAGCTAATTGGGGAAGATAAAAGGCAGGTTTTTATGAGTCAGACACTGTCATTATCAGAAATAACGGATAAAAACTTGAGCAGCTACATCTCATTTTATCGCTGGGAAGTCTCAGAAGGAAAAAAGAATTATCGAAGTTTTTGATAGTTCCATTTAACCACAAGAAAACTATGTTAATGTAACCTTAAAGGTTTGACTAAAACCTACGAAATCAAGGCAATTCAGAGTTCAGGCCTCAGCTTCTTCCTTAACCCATATGCAGTGCCCAGACCATGTGAGATACAAAAGCTGCCTGCCTGGGGACACCATCTTACTCATACAGGCAGACCGTACTGCTGACTCTTGTAACTCCACCAGCAACACCCAGTATAGCCCCACAACTCTAGGAAAATAGCAGCCCTCAGAGTTGCACACAAACTGGTCTTATGTTTTCTACACTTTTTCTTTTTTTGTTTCTTGTAATAAAAATATAAAAGCAATAAACAGTTTCACTTTAAACCAGTCCAACACAGCATTTCCCTCTCCAAAGCACAGCCATGGCTGAGTTAAAACAGCACTGCCAGAGTACCCCAGACCAAAGCTTTCTGAACTTCTCAATTCCTCAAATTAAAACAGAAGCAGCATTGATTTCTTAAAACAAAAACCTTTTAAAAAGCGCCTACAGGAACTCTCTCTGTCCCTGAAATCTGCCAGGCTACACCAGAGCCTGTGCACGCAGTGAGATGCGGGCACTTTAATGGTCAAGTTAAAAAAAAGCCCTGAAAGCCTGGGTTTCTAATGAAAATAGTGACAGACCCTTAACCATACAGCAGCGTGAGCAGGCGCCACCATAATAACCATTTAAGCCCTCTTTTCTCAGAAAGGCTTGGCCCAGCAATGCGGGAGGAGTAAACAGGGCTGGTAGCTTAATGACCTTTGAGCATTAGCAGATGGCCTTTTTACGAGCACAGATTAGCAGAACATGGGAGTTTTTAATGGCCACTAACAGGTGCCAAGGCTGCTTTTCCCTCTCTGCCTACCCACAGCCAGTAAAGCACCACTCCACTTCAAATGTCATCTCTGCTTCTGCCCCATCTTTTATTGGTTTACACCCCAACATCTTCAAGCAACATATGTCCTGCAGCAACTTGACAACATTGTAGTTTACCAAAACCAAACAAGAGCACCTCACCTTTCAATAATGGCATCATCAGATGGGCCACCATTACAATATCACATCTGAAGTGCAGCCGGTTCAAGGGTGACAATGAAAATGGTTGCCCCCTTCTTTCTGGTATGAAGGAGCCATAGGAAACACCAGCAACAGGTTTCAAAGCTGTTTGAAAGCAGGAGGCAGTCAAAACAAAGCCAAAGCAGGAGTTTCCCCTCTCTTAACATCATTGTTGTTCACCTGTGGCAACCTTCCTGACCCCTTCCCAGCCCACCTCTCACCAGTTCCATTTCTAATGCTCCTTTCCCTGGTTCTGCCCCATTAAAGACACCCTGGTAACTTTATTAGCCAGAGCAGCAGCAAGTGCTCAATCCACATCTTGGCAAATATTCCCTCACCCAGTTTCATCCTGGCCTGGGAACAACTCAGAAGCACACCAGGGCTCAGGGCAATTACCAAATTGGCTCCTGTGCATTTATCTCTGTGGGTGGGTGGAGAAAAGCCCTTGCAATTAATCTCAGATGCTGCCTGATTAGGCACAACTCGGGGGTTATGAGCCTTTCGGAGCTCAGTGAGACTGCTCAAAGGCTGGAGTCACAGTGAGCAGGCTGAGACAGACTCTGTCCCTACCTCAGGTTGGGGGGGGTCACACACACGTGTGCGTGCCAGCAGGCACTGAGTGGCAAACTGAGTATTTAGGGAAAAAACAGCGAGAGCATAGCTGAAGAGCAGTTCACAGCACCCTCAGGAGGCATTATGACATTACCCCTCAGGAAAATGTACCTGCCCTGCCTGTTGCTGCAGCCACTCTCTGAGGCACTTGCAGGGCCTGCGTTGCCTGGGCCTGCGCTCACTGGGCTTCTGCTTCTGCAGCCGCCCCCTCTCTGGGCCTCCCTTCCCTGGGCCTGCACTTGCTGCAGCCACCTTGCTGGACCCCCTGCTATGGGCCTCCCACTGAGTGGGCTTTCTCTCTCTGGGACTCCCACTCACTGGGCCTCACACTCACTTGGCCTCCAGTCTCTGGGCCTTGACTCCCACTCTCTCAGGCTCTACCCTCTGGGCTTTGAATCTCGGCCTCCCACTACGAGCCTCCTGCTCGCAAGGCCTCTATTATTGGCATTCCACCATCTTCACTTCCCACTCACTGGGCCTCCCGCTCTCCTGGCCTTCATTCTCTAGGCCTCCCACACTCGGAGCCTCCAACATTCTCAGCCTCCCACTCTCTGGGCCTCCTACTCTCTCAGCCTCCACTCTTTGGGCCCTCACTCTGGGCCTCCACAGACTGGGCCTCGTAATCAACCATTAGGCCTTCCACAAACTGGGCCTCCACACTGCTGGCCTACCACTACTGACCACCCATTCTCTCACCTCCAGGCTCTGGGACTCCCACTCTGGACCTCCCACACAGTGGGACTCTATTCTCTTGGCCTCCCAGTCTCTCAGCCTCCACTCTTTGGGCATCCCATTCACAGGGCCTCTACTCTCTTGGCCTCCCACTCACTTGGCCTCTGTTCTCTTAGCCTCCGACTATTGGCCTCCCACTCTCTCCGCCTCCAATCTTTGGGCCTCCCACTCTCTCAGCCTCCCACTCATAGGACCTCTATTATTTTGGCCTCCATTCTCTCAGCCTCCCACTCTTTTGACCTCCCACTCTCAGTACCCACTCTCTTGGCCTCTATACTCTTAACCTGCCACTATTGGCCTCCCACTCTCTCCGCCTCCACTCTTTCAGCCTCCCATTCACAGGACCTCTACTCTTTTGGTATCCATTCTCTCAGCTCTCCATTCTTTCTTTCTCTTGACTTCTGTACTCTTAGCCTGCCACTTACGGCCTCCAACTCTGTCAGCGTGTCCTCTTTGGGCCTCCCACTATTGGCCTACCACTCTCAGCCTCCCACTCACTAGGCCTCCCACTCATTGGGCCTCCCATTTTTGGTCTCCACTCCCTTGGCCTCTATTTGCTTAGCCTCCCACTCTCTTGGCCTCCCACTCACTGGGCCTCCCATTCTTGGTCTCCAATCTCTTGGCCTCTACTTAGCCTCCCACTCTCTTGGCCTCCCATTCTCTCAGCCTCCACCTTCTCAGCCTCCCACTCACAGGACCTCCCACACATTGGGCCTCCTACTCTGGGCTTCTACTCTCTGGGCCTCCCACTCTCAGCTTCCCACTCTTTCAGCCTCCACTCTCTTGACCTGCCATTCTTTGGGCCTCCCACTCCCTGGATCTCCCGCTCTCAGCCTCCACTCTCTTGGCCTCTATACCCTTAGCCTCCCACTGTTGTCATCCCACTCCCTCAGCCTCCATTCTCTCAGCCTCCCACTCACTGGGCATCACACTCAGTGGGCCTCACACTGTTTCATCCTCCCACTCACTCGGTCCCCAACTCTCAGCCTCCCACTCTCTGGCCTACCACTCTGGGCCTCTACTCTCTTAGCCATCCACTCTGAGCCTCCCACTCTCTAAGCCTCCCACTCTTTGGGCCTCCAACTCTGGGCGTCTACCCTCTCAGCGTCCCAATCTTATGGCCTCCATTCCCTCAGCCTCCAATCTTTGGGCCTCCTACTCTGGGCGTCTATGCTCTTGGCGTCCCCCTCTCTGGGTCACCCACTATCGGTCTCCAATCTCTTGGCCTCCCTTCTCTCAGCTTCCCACTATTGGCCTCCAAATCTCTTAGCCTCCAGTCTATTGGCCTTCTACTCACTGAGCATCCCACACTCTTGGACCACACTCTCTCCGCCTCCACGCTTTCAGCCTCCCATTCTCTCAGCCTCCCACTCAGGACCTCTACTCTCTTGGTCTCCATTCTCTCAGCCTCCACTCTTTGGGCCTCCCACTCTGAGCCTCTACTCTCTGGGCCTCCTTCTTTTTTGGCCTCCCACTCACTCTCTGGGTCTCTATTCTCTTGATGTCCCACTATTGGCCTCCCGCTCTCTCATCCTCTGTCGTGGTTTAACCCCAGCCAGCAACTAAGCACCACGCAGCTGCTCACTCACTCCCCCCCATCCAGTGGGATGGGGGAGAAAATCGGGAAAAAGAAGTAAAACTCCTGGGTTGAGATAAGAACGGTTTAATAGAACAGAAAAGAAGAAACTAATAATGATAATGATAACACTAATAAAATGACAACAGTAGTAATAAAAGGATTGGAATGTACAAATGATGCGCAGGCCAATTGCTCGCCACCCGCCGACCGACACCCAGCTAGTCCCCGAGCGGCGATTCCCCGCCCCCACTTCCCAGTTCCTATATTAGATGGAATGTCACATGGTATGGAATACACCATTGGCCAGTTTGGGTCAGGTGCCCTGGCTGTGTCCTGTGCCAATTTCATGTGCCCTGGCTGGGCATGAGAAGCTGAAAAATCCTTGACTATAGTCTAAACACTACTGAGCAACAACTGAAAACATTGGTGTTATCAACATTCTTCGCATACTGAACTCAAAACATAGCACTGTACCAGCTACTAGGAAGACAGTTAACTCTATCCCAGCTGAAACCAGGACATCCTCCCACTCTCTGGGCCTCCTACTCACTGAGCCTTCCACACTCTGGGCTTCCCACACTGCATCTCTACTCTCTTGGCCTCCCACTCTCAGCCTCCCACTCTCTCAGCCTCCAACTCACTGGCCCTCCCACTCCTTCAGCCTCCCACTTTTGGCCTCCACTATCCTGGCTTCTATACTCTTAGCCTTCCACTATTGGCCTCCAACTCTCTCAGCCTCTCCTCTTTGGACCTCCCACTCAGCCTCCACTCTCTCGGCCTCCACTCTCTTGGCGTCCCACTCATTGGGCCTCCTCCTGGCTGGATCTCCTACTCTTTTGGCCTCCAACCTTTTGGCCTCTCACTTTCTCAGCCTTCCACTCTTTGGGTCTCCCACTCTTTTGGCCTCCACTCTTTCAGAATCCCACTCACTGGGCCTCCCATTCTTGGTCTCCACTCTCTTGGCCTCTATTCACTTAGCCTCCCACTGTTAGCCTTCCATTCTTTCAGCCTCCATTCTCTCAGCTTCCCACTCACTGGGCCTGCCATGCATTGGGCCTCCCACTCTGGGCGTCTATTATCTTGGCCTCCTCCTCTCAGCCTCCCATTCTTTCAGCCTCCCTCCCTTAGCGTCCATCCTATTGGCCTCCATACTCTTAGCATCCCACTACTGGCCTCCAACTCACTATGCCTCTCCTCTTTTGGCCTCCCACTCAGCCTCCACTCTCTCAGCCTCTACTCTTTTGGCCTCCCACTCTTTAAGCCTCCACTGTCTCAGTCTCCACTCTCTCAGCCTTCCACTCTTTGGGCCTCTACTTTCTTGGCCTCTATTCTCTTAGCCTCCCACTGTTGACCTCCCACTGTCTCAGTCTCCAGTCTTCTGGCCTCCTACTGTGGGTCTCCCAGTCTCTTGACATCCCACTCACAGGGCCTCCCATTCTTTCTGCCTCCTGCTCTCTCTGTCTCCCACTCACAGGACCTCTACTCTTTTGGCCTCCATTATGTCAGCCTCCCACTCTTTCTGCCTCCCACTCAGCTTCCACTCTTGGCGCCCACTCTGGGCCTCCCACTCTCTTGGCCTCCCATTCTTTTGGCCTCCCATTCTTAGCCTCTACTCCTTCAGCCTCCACTCTTCGGGCCTCTTACTCTCTCAGCCTCCCAATCTTGGCCTCCATTTTCTTGGTTTGTATTCTTTTAGCCTCCCACTCTTGACCTCCACTCTTTCTGCCTCCACTTTTTGGGTGTCCCACTCTCTTGGCCTCCCACTCTGGGCCTCCACTCTCTTGGCTTCTATTCTCTTAGCCTCCCACCATTGTCATCCCACTCTCTCATCCTCCACTCTCAGCTTCCCACTCTTTCAGCCTTTCTCTACTACACCTCCCACCCTCAAGAGATGCAATTTGTCAATATCTTACCTTCCAATAGAAAAACCCAACATGGTACAAAGTCCAGATGAAACCATAGAAGAGCCTGTTAGTAACACAGGGTTGCAGTGCCAATCTTAACAATTTTCAGGTTTGAGTCCCTTATTAGAGTGAACATATTATGGCTGGGATTTGAGGCAAAACACCAGGGAAAGAGATTGGAAAACTCAGAAAAAAACCCTTGATAAAACAATTAAAATCTGCCACACAAAGGAATTAATCATATCCAGAACAGAGTTCCTGGAAAGCAGCACTGTGAGACACTTCATACAAAGTACTGCGAGAAAACAGTCCCAAGTTCAGGAAGGCACAAAGCGGTGAAGGTTGGAGTCCACAGAAAACGGTGCGGTAAACTGTCCACTGTTGGGCAAATGATACAGGAGAGGGAACATGCAGCAGTGGAGAGTGGGGAAAGCAAAACACCAGTGGCAGCAGCGCCGGCTCCAGGGTCCTCCTGGCACCAACTGCCACTGTTGTATCTGGGCATGGGTGGACTCAACCTGGAGAGGAAAAAGAGGGTTAGCAGCTGCAAGTCAGCAACGGTGCACAAGTCAGCATGGGGCCAACCCCAGTGGTATTAGGAAAAGAAAAAGCAAGAGCAATAAGGAAATTAAAAAGTTAAATCTCAAAAGACAGCAGCTATGGACTTCTAGTGAGTGCGGGCAGGACACTCGTCAGAGGGGTGGGAGAGGAAACCCCAAAGAAGATGTGGGAAGCTCTGAGAAGTGGGGAGGCTCCCAGCAGAGCAGGGCTGAAGGAGCCAATGCAGCCCCTCATCCTTACATATGGCTGTTTATGTAGAGGTATAAAAGGAGAACATATCCCATTACCTACAGAGAGATGTGTTTGGAAGTTGGGATAATACCAGGTATGTTCCTGTGTTGCATGTGTCCACAGGGTCCTTTTCATTCATGCTCAGGACTCCCTTTGGGGACTCTGTCCTGCAATGCTGTTTGGATTGTGTAGCATTTCACAGGAAAATGCAATTTTTTGACGGTGTAGAGGTCCAGGGTCTGCGCAGGTGCTGGCTGAACTTGAAGAAAAGAAGGATAAAAGTATAATCAGAGCTTGAAGAAACTTTGAGAAGAGCGTATCGCTGTGCAAAAGCTAAATGAAACATGAATTTAAGGTAAGAGAAAGTTGTACAAAAAGGCCTGACAGCCTGGTGACACCAAGCTTCAGAAGAAACAGGAATAACTTAAACAGATGTTAGACCTGACAAGAAGCACCGATGTCTACACACCCCCCTGCAAAGAGAGGATTAAGTCACTCTCTTGAAACTATATTGTCAAAACGGAGACCTGGGCTCTATATGACAGATGCGGGGACCCACACCCTGCAACCAACCAGGCAAGCTCAGTCAGGGTGCCCACGAAGGGTGGCATGGGGTAGCACCCTGCTGAGCCCCACATTTACACGGCCCCATGGAGGAAGCACCTTGGAGACACCTTATACGGGAGGATGGAGCATTTCATCAGCTTCCAGCAGGAAAAGGGAGAAAGTCCTCGGAAGTGGGTGCTCTTCCTAGGAACTCTGGGCCAGAGGAGGAGTGCAGCAAGGCAGATGAGTAAGCGGACAAGACGCAACCAGAACTCATTAACTCACTGCTGTGGTGCTGGCGGTGCCTCCAGGGAGACCACACAGCAGCACAGAGCACCTCAGAGACTAATTGAACACGGTTAATTATTAGGTGGCTTAAGATACATTTGAATTTCTTTATTGTGCCCATGTTGTTTGTTGTAGTTATTTTGGGCTGGGGAAATGGCAACTTGCAGGAACTTTGAAAGGAGCCATTTGGAAGGGACTCTTTTGTCACCCAGGGTTGGGGTGACACAAGGCTAAGCCACCTCGGTCCCCCCTGAAGACCCTCCACTGCCTGCCAGCATGAGATGGCAACCTCATGCTTTTGCAAAAGGACATCACAAAATAAATGTGACCTGTGCCTCAACTGATGGGAGATAGATTTCTGCTAGAATCTACAACATTTGAAAAATAATTTGTTTCGTTAATGAAAGCTGGCAGCGGGATCACAACCCTCCCAAGTACCAGAATCTAACTATGGACTTAGAGGTCTAGGTTTTAGCTGGCCTAAGACTTTATGAGCTGAAAATCTGCTCAGAAACATCACCTTCATAAACGTGGATCAATTTCTGTTTCTGTACCAAGACCTGGTTAATATTGTGGGTTTGCGTACATGAGCTGAAGAACAAGGCACGATTTAGTATAATGGTATAACCAGTATAACCACATCAAAGGCAGTAGAGACACACTCATTTCCAGTGGAGGGTGCATTCATGTGACTGCTGTTTGCCTGAGATCGTGAGATTACGTGAACACTGAAATTTAAAGTGAAAGGGGGTGTAAATTAAGCCGAGTGAAGCAAAGGGAAATGCTTGCATGAGACTTTGTGAAGCCAACACACAGAGGAGTTTTGTTCCAAACTATCTCAAATCTTTAAACCATTTCTCCCAAGCATTTTACCCATGTTTCAGCTCGCCTGGCTCAAGCTCTGACACCAAGACTCAAGGACCCGCTCCACAGAGAGTTAATTCCTGGCAGCCAAATTCATTTGCAGTGCAAGTCTCCAGTCATTAGGGGTGTTATCTCCAGGGACGAATTTGGCCACCGGCATCTGCATTCAACCCTGGATGAGCAGGAATGGCTTCCTTCACTTGCAGGGCTGATTTGTGCCAGCTCTGAATTTGGCCCTGTGTCTTTCTCTTTGTTCTGCGTATAGTTAAATAGACAAGATGAAAAAGCCATGACTAATTAGACTGTTAAATTAAACTGCTTTAAATTTATTTTATGTGATGCATAAAGTTCATAAAAGAGGTACCCAGAGTAGTATCAGTGACCTTTCTCCAGGAGCTGCAGTCCACCCGGATGCTTTTTTGAACCAATTGGCTGAAAACTCCTGGATTTCTTAACACCTTTTATTCCCTCTCTGCCACTTTCAAACCTGAAGGATTTATTTTTATCAGTCCCTCACCCACATAATGACTTTAAAATTCCTTAGGTTCATACCTTAAAATATAGCTGGGAATTAGAAGTAATGCCAATTAACAAGTCAAGGCTCAAAGGCACTGATGGAGTTAGCTTGCACTTCTCCCTGGAAAACTGTCATAAGTATATATAAGAATCTGCACACCTCAGGATTTCTGTTTGGAGCACTCTGTCTGTTTGAAAGTACCTTCTCCATGGTATTTGCAGCCTCACCACCACCACCACGGTGCCTATGGACTAGACACACCTGAGCCAAAAGGGGTAGCGGCAACCCTGTGCTGCCCCAAAAGTGCCTCCCTGGGCAGTTGCCTCCCTCCAAGCTCCGGACTAGCAGCAGATCCCAGCACTTCTGTTTGGACAGGTTTGGCTGCCACGTCTGCATTTGGACCCGTGGGTCTGTCCTTGCCACACCAAAAAGGCATTCTATATGCTCCAGGCATCAGCTGATTCCTGGATCTGAAAACCTGGAATTTCGAGACAGACAAAACTCCCTTATTTGATATGCAGACATTCCTCCCACTCCCATTTACCCAGCACACAGATAAAAGGCGATTTGGTTAGACCTCGTGAGCCTCTGCTCCAGGATTTGGCACATTAAAGAGGCCAGAGTTTAGTTCCCAGGTCTGTCTGTGGCTTCAGGCAAGTTATTTCACTTCCCCCAATTCAGTTTCCTCCTCGGTGGCAAAGTGGTTCTTGCAATATAAAATAGTACGTTTTCCCTCCGGCCACCGAGCGCTCTTCGTTTTTCTGGAAATGCTGCTTTTGCCCTTCAGGATCCCTCATGGGGTGGGGTGGGGGCATCTGCAGAGACACAGGCAGTGTCCAGGCACCTGGGGAGAGGAGCTCACTTGGGAAATATGGCAAGTGAACAACTTTTTCCTTTTGTTACCCACAGCTCCTTGCATCCTCTTACTACTACCACCAATCACGCTGTTAAAATGACCACCCCCATTTCATGCTTCGTTAGGAGCAATATTGGTTATTCACCTCCCAATTCCAGGTTCAGGCTTTCTTCCCGTATGTTGTCACCATCGCCTGAGTGCCAGCGGCCAACCCAGTCTGGGTCAAATTCTGACTGCACGTACCTCCTGCAAGAGCTGCTGTTAGCAAAGTTTGGCCCCCTCTGATCCCAGCCCCGAAAGGAAATAGCCATGAAACCTCCTCATACCCTCTGAGACCACAAGCTGGGCAGGACAGGACAGTGTCTTCATGGCGCTGGGATAAGACACTTTATCTTTCCATGCCCAAGGAAGACAACCGCGGAGGGCAGATGGCTTTTTGGAAGCCTAAAATTGTATATGGTGGCCGTGGCATCTCCTGCTCCTGCTGATGCTGCACTCCCCTACTTTGTCCTCCTTTATTTGGGAAGGATGCATTTTCAGCAAAGGTGTGAATATCGCTCCCTTCGCAGCTAATCCTGACACACCAGCGGCCCACAAGCACACTGTATTGCTAAGCAACACTTGGCAAAATCCATGCCAGGTTGTGTCGGTCCCTTTTGATGTTTCACAGAAGCATTGTCATTTCCATCTCTGGCATTGTTTCCAGCATTTTGGGTGTCAGTGTTCCTGAAAACCATCACAGAAAGGATGTTTATTGAACTGTCAGAGGGTGAATGATTGACACTAGGCACAAGTACTTTTCATGTTCAGGTTTTGGCATGCCACAATTGGATTATTTCCTGATAAATGCCATCCAATTCTACCAGATGGACCACTGAGAGATATGCCAACCTGTGTGAGAAATGGAGTAGATGCTCAGTGCCACTTATTGGTAGATGTGTGCTTCTCCAGTCTATCCTTTTGTGTAGCTGCAGGGTATTTCACTGAAGCAGTGACTTTTGTGAGGCTTGTAATTAGAAGAGCAAGGCAATTTTCATTGTGGAGAAGGGTAGATTTCAATGCCCAAATTTGATTTCATTCACCTTAGTGTGGAAGTGCGATACCTGTTCCTCACCTCTTAGATTTAATGTGTTCTCTGTGACTTGAGCATTAGAGAGTCATGAATTTTGAAAGTCAGGTATTTCTCATATATAAATAATTTCAATAAACCAATCCTCTGCCTTCCCGTTCATCTTTTCCTAATGGCTCATTTACAGATCCAAATGCAATACAAGGATTGTGAGGCAGGTAAAACGTCTAAGAGTGAATGCATTATACATACCATCCAAAGTTTATTAAACAGCTGAATTCATTTCATTGACACTCAGCTGGAGAGTGGGCAGTTATCTGTGGTCTCAGGATGATGAAGGGGCAAGTGGCAGCACGAGGGGACAATGTAACCCGGGGATGGATGTCAGCAAGGGGGTAGGTTAAGGCTGTCAAATTGCCCCTGGAGCTATTGAGGGTATGTGGGGGAGAGGGATTAAGTAGGAAGAGCTTTTTCGTTGACACAAGTGCCTATGCTGAGCAAGAGGGGAGAAGGCTGGAACCATCTCGCACACCCTCCCTCGCACAGGCACTGGGTAAGGAATTGCCACGGGGCACAGGCTCTTTGCTTTAGTTTAGTTTGGCTTTGCTGGGTGTCAAGGGGGAGGGAGTTGCGTTTTTCTGTTTGTTAAGGGTGACACAGGAGGAAATCCCTAATTCTGGAGGGTGGAAAGTTGCAGGTCTGTAAAAAGAAGATTTTTCTGTCTGAACCGACCCACTAGCGAGACAAAAGAAACATTAAGTTATCTATTCCTGTAGTCCTTGGCACTTTAATATATACATAAAAAGCAGGGCCTTTGTACTATACGTAATGAGCAGAAGTGAATAATGTGGTATAATTAGCTTCCCTTTCTCAGCCTGCTCTCTCAGATATCTCAACACACTTCTGACAACAGCATGGTACAAGTGGTGACTGGTGCCTACATCTTAGATTTACCATCACTTCATTGTTCTGCGCTAACACATTTTTCATCTTTGCCATTATGAGGGCCTCTCTCCGCTGTACTTATTTCTGCATTTTAGCCGTTGGCTTAGTCACTGCCAGCTAAAATGAAACATAGCTCAAACAGAGGCTTCGGGGTGGAGAGGCTGTTATTGCACTATCCCCTCTCCAGGGACCTGCGGTCAAACCCTTGGGTACACACACGCACGCACACACAACACCCCTAAAAACGTGTCTGATTGACAGGTCAGCCCTGTGATCACCTAAAAATAACACATAGAAAAACATACAGTCCTATTTGGATGGCCCTGATTAACTAAGGCCTTGATCTTGCAATGGTTTCTGCATCAGCCTACTTCTGTGTCTCACCAGGGCTCTGGGATCTTAGAGCTGCTGATTTCCAAAGTTCACAAAAGCACTGAGAAAAAGAAATATATACAAAATAATGTAGCTCTATGCAGTCTCCTACTATTCCAGAAGAAAACTCAGAATAATAGCTTGTTTTGTTTTTCTGTCCTTACAAGAGGGAGTTGAGAGGCAAACTGATTATGCAGGACTTTAAAAACCAGACAGATCAAAAAATCTTGCTCCCAAAAAAACACCCTGTAAAATGATGTTACTGGGGTTACTTCCAAGAAAGTAACTACAATTTTTATTGCAGATTTGTTAGTAAGCTTATAAATCAATTCAAAACCAACCCTGTTTAAAAACCTGTTATGCAGAGATGCAGTAAAATGAAATGCACGCAGGTAATACTGCTGGTCTTGAGAACTTCAGAATTTCCTTAAAGTAATAACTTTAATTCAGTTCTTTCTGGCATAAACTTTTTCATCCCATTATGTCAAAAACTGTATTATCCATCCATTTGTCTGTCAGAACGATTCCCCCTGGGCCCATATACCACTGGTTCTTCTATTCTAAACCTCCCCATTACATCCTGCTATCAAGAGTCACAATTTTCAGTGAAAGTCTCTTGTGACTTTTGACAATGTTTTACAGTGAACTCGACCAGGAAGCTCAGAGTTAAAGGAAATCTTCCATTCTGGCAATGAATATGTAATAGGCATTACACTGTGCAGTATACCAAAAATGTAAGGTTCATTAAGTCTTTCAAAGGCAAGAACTTCCATGTAGCTTTGAATGAACCTGTCTTTGCGATGGCATTAGCAAATGATATTTTGGGGCAGGAGATATTAATACTACACATTAAGGAACAAATTTGTTTAAATGCTCTATAGCTATGCGTGGATGCAGATGATCCAGGCATAAATATAAAGTGAATAGTCGTCCAACTTTATATGTAAATTGTCTTTGGCTTATATACATAAGAATGCTCTTTGCTACTAAATTCCTTCATATTAACAAGCAGGAGTGTAACTAATATATAAAATAAAGTCATTCTCTTTAATGAGAATGCTAAATATTTTAAAGAAATGCACAGCTATGAAATATTGTCAAGGGCATTTTTATACTTAAGTTTAAGAACACTTACGACTTAACTGTTGAATAATTTAACACATTCAGCCTTGAAGTACTATTTATGTATGTTTTTTAATGTTCATACTTATGTTGGCTTTTCTTTGCTCAGGATTTAGGACCTTTGATTTCTGTTTATAAAATTTACATCTTTAATCTCCCAGCTCTGTGCATTTCCCCATTCGACTCCTGCAACAATATAGGCAAAAAATGTGTAGAGGAAAAAGGAGCTAAAAGCCTCGTGCAGCTTGGAACAGTGACTGTGTGGATCTTAGCAAGCATAAGGAGAGATTTTAAGAAAATGAGCTCCAAGTAGAAAACCTTGATAAACATGAGCCACCTGTAGAGCTCAAACAGAGGATTTGCAAACGAGTTTACGAGCCTTCTCCGAGAGGCGAAGAAAGCCCCACGAAGTGCCCCGGCATGCTGTGGGAACCCTGACTTCTAGAACATAGGTCCTTTTGGGGAGCACTGTGCCTGGGCACATATGTGCCGGGGGTCAAGGGGGGAAATTCCCCATGCAGCACCTACATGGGTGGTGGAACACAGCTGGACCTGGGAGGGGGGAAACACCGCCCAGCTCTCCTTACCCCTCGCAATCACCTGGGGTCTGCCCGAGCCCAGACCCACCACCACGTGTGCTGGGCAGGGACAGTGCTCCCAAGAGCACTTTGCAAACATTGGCTTGAAGGCTAACCTACCTTCACACCCAAAATGTTGAGGGTTATTCGGCTGATCACCACAGGCAAAAGTTTTACCAAGTGATGAAACAGAAGCCGAACTCTCCCTGCGATTGTGATATTGCATGAAATTCTCTCTAGAATAAACAAAAACATCGACCGAAACAGTTTATAGCGTTTCTTGTCACCTTTCATTACGGTCTTTTGCAACAAGCTGATGTTTTGTGACACAGCAGATGTAACTTGACATGTCATACACTGAGCAGCGACTTTCAGAAATTTCTAAGACACATTTCTTTCAAAAAGCAGCATCTCAACCAGACAGTTGAACCATGAGTGCATTTAAAACCGAGGCTAGAAAAGCCGGGCTGAGATGCAAAGAGCATTGCACACAGAATATTTGGTCTGACTTTTCGTCTGTATTTTATGTGCTACAAGCCATAGGCAGGGAGATGGACAGATCATCTAGCACGATGAATGAGCTGCTGCCAAGCCGATGTTACTGTATAACTATGGGCCCCTCAGTACCCATTCTGCCTCTGATAGACATCACTTGCCAGTGTCCAAATGGATTATATATATCTGGCATGTTTATGGTATAAAGGAAGATGAATCTGAATATCTGCGAACCTTGGGCTCACCGGATGATGCATTTGGAAGGGAAAGCAAGCTTTTCAAGGGCAAAAAAAAGTTAGTGGGGTTTTGTCAAAGGGAATTAACCTAACACCTTCTTGCATCAGGCTGCACTACCACACATTAAGAGATCACTTAGCCAGGGAGACAGAAGGAGTGAATTAGGATTAAGAGTAAGAACTGCCACATATTTTAGCACAGGAATGTCTTTCAAGCTGGAAATTGTACGTGGCGGTCGCTGGCACACAAGCTGAGTAATTTCTTTAGTGCTGATGTTTATTCAGACAAGCAGATCGGCAGAAGTACTCACAGGGACCTGGTCATGTGGGGTTCATAAAGATGCATCATGGCTGAGAAGGAGACCCTTGAGGGAGGAGAAGCAGGTGTCCCAACTTGCCCTGCAAGAGACACCCCACTGGATCATCCCAGCAAAAGCGGCTCCTGGTGAGTGCTTTGGGAGTGGCTGCTTTCTAGGTCATGGGCACTTTTTGCTCGGGAGAGCCAAAATGGAGAAGCATGGAAGACTAGAAGGACCGTGAGATACAGAACAATGTAGGATGAAGACTACTCCCTTGCTGCACTGGACCAGATCCTCCGACAGTGGCAATGGGATCTCAGCACTGAGTCCATTTGCACTGACTCAGCATCACTGAAATGTAAGTATTGCCCCCACTGGGGTCTTTAACTCAGCAGTGCTGTCAGCAGAGTCTTTGAGTCCCAGGAAGGAGATACCTAATTTGCTCAGTATAACTGCTTGCATTCACTCTGCCCTCACTTTCCAACAGACCTGAAGAAGGAGGCAATTTTGTTCCACAAAAGCAATGTTAAATGAAAATATGTAAATAAAGAGAAAACTAGAGAGTGAAAACACTCATCATCTTCCTTAAACTAAGTGACTCGGTGCATGTCCTTGGAATATCGTCAAAGGGATCCAGAAATCTCTACAGGAAGTCGAAGTTTGCAACAGGAATTTCAGATGAAACGAATGCTGCAGCTGTAAGGCACCAACTCACAACCTTCCCAGGCCTCACTCCTTTAAAAAACACCAAAACCTCTGGATCTCATAGCTTCAAGGACCTCTTTTCCAAGTGTGCCTCCTGTAAAGCTTTATTTCCTTTTGAAGTCTGCTTTCTATTTTTCTGTGGTTTTTTGCTAAGAATATATTTAGGTAGGAACTGCCCTTTACATCCACGGGCGGCCGTGACTATCAGTCAATCTATCAGTAAACCGCTCATCAAGTTCACTAGACAAAGGGTTAGTGCAGCTAGTACCACAATAATGTAGAAACAGAAATATTACAAAGTAAAGGCTTATAAAATAATAAAAATTCTACTTAGTTCAGATACCTCCCAGTGCCTATGGCAAAATACCTTAAGCATTCCACATAAGGCGGGCATTGTCTTTATAAGATGGCACCTCATAAAATGGTATTAAATATCACCAACGGGGCTTCATATTTCATCCAGCAGGGTTTAGGCCAGACATGTTCTATATCACACATTATTAGAATGACATCTGCTTTGCAAGTTGTGTACCCAGGAGCATACCTTGATAACTCATTTCAGCACTCATTCTCGAGGCTTCTGTGGCTTCGTAATACCTAATATGTTTAACTCATTTTGAACAGAAGTCTAAAGCCTGTCGTGGCCCTCTGGCCAAAACTGTAGCTGTCAGGCAACGGAGCCAGCTATCAAACATTACTCATTTATCATTAGTGGTGATGCAGCTGTACAGAGAAATGTACCCACTGAAGTGAAGGGCTGTCAATTGTTCCCTGTATAATACTCCTCTTCTCAACAGGGCATTTCTCCATGGATGTATAGCTAGTGCACTTCGCTACTTCCCCATAGCGCAGAATTTATAGTAGCAAGGAAATGGGGAACATATTTTCATTTAAATGGATCTGCCACAAGATGAATAAAGCAATCATCAATAGAATCTATAAGCAGAGAGATATGCCATGCGCTGTTTATAAACATTACACATAGGCATGTATAATATATGTATAAGCGTGTGTGTGTGTGTGAACGCACATATACACATGCAGTGTTTATAAATAAACTCTCTAGATCTGTATCAGGATTTAAAAATTGGCACATGTTCAGTACTAAAGGCTCCGCTTCCTCTTTGCTCACCATTTCCATAAGAAGACTGGAATGTGCAATTTGGGCTTCAAATTTCCATGTCTATTCTGCTTACAAAACTCAAACACACTCTACCTTGAACTTCGCTATCCTCAACTCTGCTCCCTAGGGAGGAAAACAGCCAGATTAAATCTATATGAGAGATCTTCTGACTGCAGACACTACTGCCTTTATTCACAAAGGCAAAGCACAGCAATGGTCTGGGAAAGCACCACAGTTAAGATAGTATCTTCAGGCTCCTTTGAACCACTGCTGCATGCAAATATTTGTACACATGCATTATGAAGAAAGTGTGGCACAAGTCCCTGAATTTTTATTTGTCTCTGTACAAGCAAGATACAGAGGAGGGAGACAGACTCCGGTGGCAAAGAGCAGAGTGCCGGCTTCCGCATCTGTGTCTCTGCTCACTCAGTGGGGTTTCTCCTCTGGAGCCCACGGAGGCCAAAGGGAATTTGCTCATTGCTTTTAAGGCATTCACATGACTACAAAGTGGGTACTTAAAATCAGGAATCCAAATCCATCTGCAGCAAACAACTGGAACGTACCTGTTGCTCACATTAAATTCTGACCTTGGTCCATCAATGCCCAAGTTTCTGGAAAAGAGAGATGGTCACAATGCTCTGTGCCTAGGAAATGGTTTCAGCTCTTCAAGTGAGGAGCAACTACAGCCATCAGTCCTCTGAGTTGTGCATGAAGGCCGATGTAACTTTGAGCAGATATTACGCAAAACCTTAATTTTATTCCCAAATTGCTAGCCATCCCAGATTCACCACAAACAACTTTGCTGGAAAATCACGTGAACTTTTTCCAAAGAACTTCAAGAAAGTTTTTTGTCCAACATGGTGCAACTAAGAGACTAAAAAAACCCACGGTCAGAGGGACTTTTGTTCCTCCTTTTGGTCTTGTGCAAAGTATCCATGAATTCTACCATGGATAATGCCACCTTGTTAACAGAACAGCAACTAAACAACTTTATATGTATTTTTACCTATTTCTGGAACACTTCTACTGTGGATATAGAAACCCAGTGACCAAAACACAGCTGCACTTCAGTTCTGTCCCATGTTTAAACACAGTTGCTAGCACCAACATGGTTCTCATCCATAACAAGATGAGTAATAGGAAAAGGGAGGAAGAATGCAGCTGTGAAAGTTGCAAACATGGGACTGCTTCTTGGGAAAAGCTCCTCTCCACCAGAACAAGCCAGCAGGAGACATAGGCAAACTTGGAGTTGCCTGCGGCAGCAGTCTCTTGAAGGGATGCCACTGAGAAGGGGAGTGGAAGCCCCACAGCCTACTTTGTGTATGCTGAGGATCTTCTTTTTCCTCCTCTTCCCTACTTCTGAACACTATTTACATGCTGTGGTGTAGGGACTATGCACCATCTATCCCCTCCAGTCTGACCACCAAGGCAGGAGGCTTTGCATTACTTTAGAAATACAAGGACATTTTGTGTCTAGCTGAAAATGAATGCAGCAGAAAGGAAGATGATGAATGACAAAGTTTTCCTGGCAGATGTAGGCTATAAAAAAAGATCATAAGGTGGTAAAACAAGTCTAACCAATGGGGTTTGCCAGAAACGTGGTGAAACAGGCTTCCAGTGTAAAAATGACACCATCAAATTCAGAAAAGAAAAGAAAAGAAAAGAAAAGAAAAGAAAAGAAAAGAAAAGAAAAGAAAAGAAAAGAAAAGAAAAGAAAAGAAAAGAAAAGAAAAGAAAAGAAAAGAAAAGAAAAGAAAAGAAAAGAAAAGAAACACCCTGAAGCCTAGCAAGCAAGCAGCAACTTGGGGCACAGTGGGATACTAGGTAAAGTGGAAACATCCACTTCTGTGTGATTTCCCTTTTACAGCCGAGGGGCTCCCAGGGAAAGGACCCAGCACCTCACTGGCAGAGTGCATAACTGAAGAGCAGTGTCATGGGAGTCGGGCAGTTGCACCCACTGCTTACAAGCTGGACTGGGGCTCCCGGCGCTCCATGGAGCAGGACCATAGTTGTCAAGGCTCCCTCTTTGACCTGATCTGATCTTATCTGCACTTCCAGGTGCCTTTGGAGCCTGATGCTCTCGTATTACCATGGGTTTGCACCTACTGCTTTGTCCCACGATAAACTTAGATATATTCACATTCATTCTATAGCTTCCTTATTTAGTGTAAGTATGGGCAGAAGAGCATTGCAAGGAAGTGGTAAATGGTGACTTTATTAGCTGCATTTTATTTCTAAAATAGCAAAAATCATCCTTTGCAAATGGCCCCTCCTTTCTTTTTTTTAGCTAAGCTCTGGACAGAATCCATCTTTCCAAGTCAGGATGGATATACATGACTTCATAAAATCCCAGGAACCTCTCCTCAGAATAGCCACAGGGGTTTGCAAACAAGTCACACAAAACACCCTCTTTACCCATTCCCCCAGGGCTAAGCAAGCTCCCTCTGCAACACTCCCAGCTTCTTTGTGCTCAGGGGGTAGCAAGGCCTGAGCACAGGCTTTTAAAAACATACTACAACTAGACCATGCAGGAAAATTCTTGACTTTTTAAACATCCTTCTTGTAATATTACATGCTAGGAGAAATTATAGGTTCAGTTATGACTACCAAGTTAAGCAGAGGCTGGAGAAGCAAGCTGTCATCAGTCCACACAGGAAACAGCCATGGCTGAGTTCTGTAGGTTAAATTGTATGCCAGACTGCAGAGGTCAGAGACTGCTCCTGGAAGAGAAACGTATCTCTTACAGATGTGCCCCTTCCTTGGCTACTGGAGGCTAATTTCTCCATTGTGTCCTGGAAGGTAAATCAGATATGGTTGAGGAGCCTTCTGGTGCAATGCTTTAGTGTGCATGGCTGGGGGGGGGGGCTGGACCAGGCTCCTGCTCCTTGTTTCCCTTGGTTAGGAAGACATCTGCGCTGAACCTTCCCCAAAAAAGGAGAAAGAAGCCTGGCTCAATGTCCCTCCAGAGCATTACGCTCCTTCCTAATTCTCCCAAGCAAAATGCCTATCACCGACACTGTTCACACAAGAGTGGCTGTATCTCAGCACAGTTATCTTTCCTTATTGCTTTTATTCAGGTCCAAGCACAGTGCCATGCCCTGCAGCATTAGCCCTTACGTTGTCCTCTCGGTCACCTTTTCCACCATGCTGTAAGTGACAGCGTACTATGAACCAGTGTGAACATGCAGCTATGTTCATCATCTGTGTGTGCTCTGACTCATATGTGATTAAAACAGTGTCTGGACAGGGAAGAGCTGAATTCAAACTGCTTTGGATAACTAAAATGAACCTGATCTTACTATTGCACCATGACTTTTTAGGGTTATTTTATCTCCTGTAGGAGACTCATCCTTCCTATTGTTCTGTCTCCTTGTAACCCCACTGCCATACCACCACCACTTTGCTTCATGAGGTGTCCTCAAACATCCTGCATCATTGCTGACATGCTGCAGGAGGGAAAGCATTTAGTATTTTTCGGCAGAGACGCTGGGAAACTGGTAACAGTAACTGCTTGGTAGCGGCAGCCTCGGGGACCGGCCGGGAAGCAGCTGAGCAGAGGGGCAGCAGGAGGGCTGGGGACCACGCTGTGCTCACGCTGCCCCATCTCTGCAGAAACAGCCTCCTGCACCGAGTTTCTTTGTGAACCTCACTGTCTGCTGAGTGGGGTCAGTGTTCATTTAAAACATGCCTCAGTGCACCGTTGTTTCCCACAGCTCTTCAAGGTTTGCGTTATGATACAGTTGGTGAGTCATGCACAGATTAGTCATGGAGGAGATTTATTCTTGTCTGCAGAAAGTCCAGCATGAGTAAGGACAATGCGAGTTTGGCACCAGCTTGTTTCAGTTCTGGCCGGTGCCAAAGGTGAGTTATGTCTCATACCCAGGTGTGTGGCTCAGACTGGTGAGGCAGATAGGGCCATGCATCCAGTTTAATGCCTTTCTGCCAAGACCAAAACTTCAGCACAGCCAATGCAGGCAGTACAGAATGGGACCAGCTCATCTCACAAGCTCCTCTACATGCCAGGTGCTAAAGAGACTTCCACCGGTCATTAACCTTCACCAGACCAAGCCATCAGTGCATGAAAGGTTCCAAGTCCTAGTGAATCCTCTGACTCTCTTACCAAAGCTTACTAGTAAGTTGGATGAGATCTTGGCTTCATCGAGGCTGGTAGCAAAACACTCACACAAGGCTAGGGTTTTACTCCATAGTGATCAAATTATGTAAGAATCTAATTTCCCTGTATATCTACCAGTCCCAGAGCACCAACTCTCTACATTACTCCTGGAAATTTTTTAACTGCAAAAACTGCTTTTTTTCATTACATAGGGTCAATATGATGTCTAGCAATAAAAACACATTTCTGACTGGGAAACTCTCTGGCATTCAGCTGCCATAATGTTAACATTCAGCTAATTTTTCTTCGATGAGTTTACACAGTAAGTGTAAAATCATACCTGCTGACTGAGGTGTTAGTTACAGGTCTGCACAACACTTAGTCAGAACTTGGGCTTCTGAAACGAGAAAATGTTTTCATTCGTATTTTAAAATTCCATTCATTAACAGGTGCATACGGTTTGACTTCTTCAAAGTATGCTGCAGACATAGCCTAATAAATCTCCATGACACCTCACTGCATCTCCATTTTATAGATGTGGTGATTCGAATATATCCAAGTGAAATGACTTGCCCAAGGCTAATGAAGGAATCAATGTCAGAGACAGGATTAAAAGTAGAAAAATTCCTGGCCCCCAGTCTCATAACCTAACTGTGGTCTGCATTTCACTCATATGAAAACAGGAAAGGGAAATACATCTATTTTGAATATTGTGAAAAGTAGTTCATAGCAGATGGGCAGCCTGATGTTTTAAAATTGCTTTACTTCGTCATAAAATATCAATAATACACAGGATGTGGTTCTTGTCCAAGACTATACCAAGGTGTGAACAGCACAAAATGTGTCACTGGTAGCTTTTAGAGCAGCAGAGGTTGCACTAAAAGAATAAAATAAGCAGAGTCTTGAGATGTCTCTCCTGCCTGTTCCTTAAAACCAATTTCTTCCTGTGTGCTACACAGTTGGTAAAAGCTGCTTTGAAGCTGATGAATACCTGTTCAGTAATGAATCTGTAGCGAGACGCCTATTGTCGTATCTCAGAGGCAGAGCAAGAGGTCTGTAATGCCTATTTCTCAAATACACAGGTAGCGCCTGCTGACATTTTTTGGTGGGTCTACCCACCTCTGTCTTAGGTGTTAACACAGAGCTAGGCAGCATCTTCTCTGTTGCCAAAACATAACGGGAAGACAATGCACCTGCCTAGCTGTGGAGAAGAATAATTTATTAAAAAAAATGAAGGTACACTTGTGTCATTAAATATTGATGAGTAAGATTCATTGACTGAGTTGGAGACAGTAGGATATGGCTTGAAATAAAATCCCATGAGGGACACACCCCCTAGTATGCCCAGGGCTATCCCTTTAAAGGTAGGACAATTATAATTAATTGAGCAATCTGACAGAAAGCATACATCCATACACTGGAGCAGAAAGTGACACTGTGCACAGAGCCATCCAGGACACTTGAAGGGTTAATACTGGTTCACTAGACCAAGGACAGTAAATTCTGCCCGTGGCTACCACCAGTCTATTGTATTATTATTGCAGGCTTTAGAAACAGCTTTTAATTTTAACCCTTTCCGGCCCTCTCTACTATCTTCTCTTTAAATAATTGGCATTGAATAAAATTGCATGAAATCTTCCTAGGCATACCTTTCAATAATTTCTTTTCACTTTCAGCACTTACAATACTGTAGAGAAAAAAAAAATAATCCAAAGAACCTGGGCCTCCTTTACCTATCACTTTTAACTCTTAAAGACCAGAAATGTTGCCACAAAACTGGGCCTCTTTCATTTTGTTGTGATCAGTCCCCACTATTTGCTGCAAGGATCACTGAAGAATCCCATCCACTACTTACTGGAAACCGTACTGTGAGTCTTCAGAGTTTTGACAAACACATAGACTGAATATAGATAGCCTGTACTCCTTTCAGTCTTCCAGATAACCTGCATTCATTCACCTAACTGCATTTTTAAGATGACGTACTGGGACTTGTTCATGCCTGTAAGAGCTGACAAATCAAACATACAGGAACCGTTGGTTACCTGTAATGCAAAAATCTCATTATTGATAACATTTTCTGCAATATGCTGAACACGTCACCAGCCCATAGGCAGGCTAAAGAGAAACAACTGCTGGAGAAGGGATTATATAAAGTAGTGTGGGGGACAGCAGAGGACTGACTCAGTGACCCAGGAGGTCCTTTCCAATCCTATATTTCTATGTTCATCTGTTCTTATTGAAGTTGATGGGAGACATTTCCACTGACTTCAAAGGGCTTTTATCCAGCCCCAGTTTCATTTCTTTTCAATATATAGATGCGAGAGTAATGTCACGCATGATTTTCATGAGACATGCTAATATACAATCAGTTCTGGGAGCAGCAGAATGAACCCAGGTAGATAAATTGTTCATCCCAAAATGCTAAACATGTTAAGATCTGAAAAATATATCTCCTCATATCTAAAGCACAGGTAAGTCCAGCAATGTCACAACTGGATTTCCAGTCATCATTAGCCATAATCAATTATGCCAAATAAATTGTCCTGTTATCTAGTCACACTTTTTGCAAGCTACAGGAACAAGGTGAACAAATGTTTTTGATCTGGGAATTGGCTCACCCCAGCGCTGGTCCACATTTCCAGCAACAGGAAGGAGTGCTCTAGCGTTAGCATCCCAGTGTGAAACCTGTAGCTTCGTATGGAAGATTATTTAATGTTTATGGGACATGACTTGTTAGAGAGATGAGCTACAAAGTGCTCTGGAAAGAAGTGTAGAAGTCTAATATTGATGGCCACAGAAGCAAGGAATGAGAAGGTAGAACTGGGTGGCTGTATAATTACACAGTGTTTTCTTTTCCTCTCTTTTTTTTTTACTAAGCAGGCATTCAGCCTGCTCAGTAGAGTCACTCCAATATGTTATCTAATGGCGTTGTCTTTACTTGAGAGATTCCCCATCTGTGGCCAGACTGTGCCACTGCCTCATTCAACTGAGCAAGAGAACAACATTCATTCACTTGCTCAGATCTTAGGAGACAGGTCTTGCTCTAGAGCAACAAAAAATGAGCTGCTCCTTAGTTAGGTCTGAACCTTTGCACTTAAGCCAGCCTTTGATGAAGCTTTCCTCTGGATTTCAACACTGCTTTTTATAGCTGGGCAATCTGCTTGCTCTCTCCGGCTTTGTCCCTTTTTCTGTTCTTTACACTAGTATTGTTCTGATCTATGTGGTGGTCTCACATTTTCCTCTTGAGCTTTCTGCACCAGCCTTGTTTTCAAAGCCAAATAACACAAGCAGTGATTTCTCATCTGCAGTTGCTTTGGAAGGATGGATGTTCAGACATAATAAGTCCGGTTTGCTATTTTTTAACCTGTAATACAGTAGCTGCTTCTACTGTTTGGATGCTTCTTTACTCACTTTCCTTTTCCATCTCTTTTCTCCTGATAATGTACTGTAAAACATCAAGTGATTTATAAAACATGGAAAACATTATTACATCCAGTTTAGTTCTCCTAAACCACAGAGTAATTTCCTCCTATTCGGTTCATGGTGTCTCTAACAAGGTACAGCCACTTACTTTGACTCCTCAGATGTGGTGCATCTTTCTCATGACCAGCACAGAGAAATGACACCACACCATGAGAAAAGAGATAGTCGAGATGCTGAAGATACCCTTGACATGCATTCAGAGGTCTGAGTGCTTCAGGGCTGTATCTGGATCTTCATACTACGTAGCATACCCAAAAGGTGTAGACATGCCAAAACCTGTTGTGTCTCCCATCCTGTGGGTACCAGTTCCATGCAAATGATGGGGAAAGAGAAGGGAGAGAGACTGAGGCACATCTCAGTTTCTGTCCATTAAGTAGGAGGAATTTATCTAGGAAGAGCAGATGCAGGAATGGGGAATCATCACTGATTCAGCTCCTCATCTTAAGGCAATTGTAAGATGGTTTAATCGGTTGTCTTCTACTCCACCCAACTGCCAGCTTCAAGTTAAAGGCCCATCGCCAGAAACAGAGCCCTTGGGGTCTTACCATGGCCTCAGTCATGACATCTGAACGATTGGGAGAAATCACATCTGACAGGCTAGCAAGAAAACAGCTAGTTTTGAGGATATGGGCTTAGCCGTGCTCTGCAGACACCTAACAGCAATCCCAAGAGGCCCTTGTGTGCCTCAAAATAAGTGATGCAAGGATCCTAGCAAATGCATCAAACAACTTGTGCGTGTTGCAACGTTCAATATCCAAAGCAGAAGGGCCTTGCATGAGCACCAACGGAGTGTCTGCACATCTGAAGCCCCTCACGTTCCCAAGGCAGATTGGATCCACAAGTGGCACAGGTCTGATAGAGTCAGATTGAAGCACAGTTCCCACGTAGCCTGTATTTGGGTCCCCATCAGTTCATACGGACCTGCAGAATTTCTCAGGTTGACTTCATGATTATCTCATCAGTGGCCACATGTCACAGAGGAAAACAGTCATGGTTTGCCTTAATTTACAAGTGTCATCTCCTACAAATGGAAAGAGGAGCATGAGAACGGCAAAGCTGAACTGATTTGTTCTGGCACCAGTACTCCAACATGGCAAGATATACCTATGACTGTCACATACAAATTTAGTAGCTAGCATACTTGCTTTTTATTTGATTTTTAGTAGGTCTCTCCACAATAAATATAAGAGCAGAATGCATAAACAAAGCACCTGGCACTTACAGTTTATCTTGGCGACAGAAAATTTGATTGATGAATAATAAGTTCAGAAGGTGGCAAATGTTCAACATAGGGCTAAATAACCTTTTGTTGCTAGTTTTAATTTTTTTTTCTAGCTCAGTTTCTCTTAGCCTTCACATTTCTTGTCTTGAAGTTGCTTTGTTCTATTGCTCCATCAGCTGCTGGGAGGAAAAAAAAAAGCCTGCCCTATTTGTTCCTTATATACTTTCACTGATTGAGTTGCTTATCACCAGGGCAAGAATTAAATGGAGAACTTTTGCATGTCACATTGCTTCTTGTTTTCTCTTTCACTTCACTTCACTTCACTGGGACAGAGCCTGTAAGACAGACCGTCCCGCTTGTAAAATGCTAATTTTTAACCTATCACTATTACTGCAATACCAGAAGAGTGGAGGCGTGCATGCTCACAAGCAGAACAAGGTAGCTCAGAGGAGATACCGGTCAATGTAGGCTACATTCATAAAGCATAGAAAGAAAAAAACTATTTTACGGAGGGGGAAATTGAGGCACAGAATCTTACAGTGATTTGTGTCCAGGAGCTTATAGGAAGTGTAAGGCAGAAGGGCAAGCACAAGCTGGACCCCATGGCTCCTAATCTTGTGCCTTAGCAACAAGACCACTCTCCCTCTGCATGCAGGCTCAGAGAGAAGAAGGGGCAACCTTCTAGGAGGGAAATCTTTGTTGGATTAAGCACTTTGCTTGCTTTCCTCTTCTCACCCCTTTCCTCCTTCAAAGCATGGAGCATGGGGAGGGGGCCAGGTGGTGAAACAATGCCCATACACCCCCCTCTCCCCCTTCAGCCTACCCCACATCCAGCAGGGTCTCAGGGCTCCCCAGCGACCCCCGAATGCCCATGCCCCTCGGCCGGGGAGGAGTGATATGATTTGTAATTGCAATATCTTCATTACTGTCTCTTAGTTCTTTGCACACTAATGTCAAGAGCTTTGTCTTTGTAGTGTTATTGGCATTTTTCATCATATTCATGAAGTGTGGGTCAATTTTCTTCAAAAGGCTCACTTCGCCAACTTGCCACAAAGACAGACAGTAATAAATTCTACTAGTGCACAGTGAAGGCTTCGTAGCTGCAAGCAACAATAAAAAGCAATGAGCTGGGTGTCACTAAGTAACTCCAGTTTACACTGCATTTTCTTCTTTTATTGAAAACTCAGAATATGAATTTATTAATGAATACACAGGCCTACTTTGAAGGGGTGTGGGGGGGTCTGAGTCAATTTATTTGGTATTCACACAGTGTGTGCCTACATTGTATTGTTTCATCATTTTATGGCCAGGCACAGCTTGTTAGGCTGTGGCCCTCCAGAAAAAAGCAGGCTCATATAGCAACACCTTGACGTAGATGTACAGCTGCTTTCACTGTGGCTGTCTCACCTTTAGCCCCGTCTGTCTACTGCCGGCTTTCATTTTCCGCATTCATACATCAATAAGCTTTGCATGCTGACACCTAATTTTGCAGGCTACTTTGGTTATGGAGGCCATGTTTTGCATATCACTACCCACCCCCTTCTGACATCTACTGCCTTTAAAGAGGGAGAGAATAGAGAGAGCACGAAAGAGGGATTCTTTTCTTCTCAGCCTAATCAGAGATTTCTTTATATTTGTCAAAAGCAGATCTGCCAAATCAACTTTAATTGATTCTTCCACAGTTCTCGTGTATGATTTTTGAAGGACTGGGCTTGTGTTCCAAGACACAGTGTTGTGTTTCAAACAAATATGAGGTTTCTACAGCAAATCAAATTTGGATGCCAATTAGTTAGCATTTTCCATTCCAATTAAATTTGAGACCTTTCTGATTTTGAAAGACTTGTGTGTCTATGCATGTGTGTACATATGTACGTGTGTGCACCTATCTCTACCTATTTTATAGAGACAGAAAGATATATACGTATAAAATATTTAATGTGCCCTTGGTGGTCTAATAAGCAGGGAGGGGTTATAGCCACCCATTTAAATATACATTTTGGAGGATTTTTTTTTACCTTGTTTATTTCACAGGGGCTTACCAACCAATTCTAACCTGTTATGTGACACCACAAAGGTTTTTACTTCTCAGTCAGGTGGCTAATGTCATTATATCGTTGACAACTCATAAAATGTTATAATCTAATAGGGCTTTCCCTCCACACACACACATAGTGAAAGCTCATTGTAGCAAAGAAAGGATTAGGGGCAAAAAGCAAGATTAATGGTTAAAAAAATGGAAGCAGGCTGAGTCCAGATAGAATACTGTAGCCTAAAAACAAATATAATTTGTCTATTAAAATGTGTCTTGATCTTACTAAATTTATTCTAAATAAACCCAGCATACAATATAGGGCATTTCCTATTGGATATTGCATTTTTCAGCAAAGTCTATATATCTGTTTTGAATGAATGTTTAAATTAATTACTCCTTTTATGACTAAAAATCAGGTTTTAGGCAGACTTATAATACAAAGACTAAGACTGAATCCAACACTACAACGATGGGAAAGAAACAAAAGCTTGCTTAGGTTTGCTAGAACTAACATGTGCCATCACAGTCAACCAAAAAACTATCCTAGACAGTATTTGCGCTCTGGAGAAGAAGACTTCCTGGCACCCATGGGTCCGATTGCGACACAAGGTGCAAACCAGCCACCAATAGATTTTTCCCTCTTTGGTCCCCAAAAGGACTTCAGGACAGACAGACAACCCAGCTCCAGCAGACGTCAGGAGCAGGCAGACCGATTCCCATTCTCTTCCAAGGACTCAAAACCACCGCAGTGAGGAATTTACCCTCAGCAAAATTTAGGTGTGAACAAGCACATGCCTGCGTTTCTTTGGGAAAGAGATTAATTAGTTTCTTCCTCTTATAAAACATAAATAAAAAAACCAGAGACCTGAGCTTAAAAAGGTGGGAAAATCCAGGCACACTTCATCAGCAGGGAAAAACAACAGTCTTCAGGTAGTTTGGCACTAATTCGCCATGTGTTTTACTTTCTGTCCTACTACATGCAACTACTAGCCTACGTGACCAAAAGCAGCAAAATGAGAAAGTATGATGGCTATTGAACACCATTCACATATTCGCAGTGTTGCATCCGATGTCAATTAGTGTGCGAGTTTACATAATTGTTATACAAGGGGAAAATCTACAGTGTTAAACAGCCCTCAGATTCATGTTTCTGGACAGGCTTTGTTTTGCAAAGTGTTTAGTGCACATAAAATAAAATCCATGGGAAATCTGTTTTGCACGAGAGCTTTGACAGATTCATGTTTAGAGAGTTTTTATATGCGGTCAAAAACGTGTGTTTCAGGTTAAATTTTTCAAGCCAGCTTCTCTTTATACCTGGGTAAAAACAAAACTTTTAGGTGAGAAATCTCCAGATTTGTTGGTAGCTTAGATTTTTATTTGACTGAATGGACAGTTTGAGGAGGAAAATTTCAGAGAAGTATGCAAACTTCTTGCAACTCTCAAAACAAAAATATCTCAAGCCTTTCATATGAAATCTCTTGGACTTCGATATTCTTTAATTGTCGGCTTGCATAAAAACAAAAGGCTTCAACACTGACATGAAACTCTGAAACCAATTTGAATGTCAAACTGGCCTTTTAAAGTTTGGGGGTTTTTACCTTCTTTTTTTTTTTTAATCAGAAGTAGTCTAACATTTCATATTTGGTTCAGCTGATGATCAATTTTTCTTCTACATTTCAGGATCTGCAATAACCCACCAAATCCTCTACTTATCTCCCATTGTGCTGACTTCTGTAAAAAATGTAGCCCTTCAAGCTACAAAATGATAGAGGAAAATCAGAAAACACACAATAAAGTCTATAACATTATGAACAGTATAGGGAAAGCAAATAGAAAAGAATTAGTCATTATTTCTCACAGCATAAGAACTAAGGTGCACCCAATTATGAGGCAGTGGGTTTAAAATAGCCCATAAGAAACACTTTTACAAGGAACAACTAAATTATGAAACTTACTGCACAGCATGTTGCGGAGGCCAGGAATATAAATGGATTTGAAAAGTGATTAGACAAATTCACGGTAGAGGTCTACAGAGGACTGCCAAGCACCACGATCTGGCACAGCTTCTGGTTTGGGAAGCCCCTAACATGTTACCTGGCCAGGGCTGGGGAGGGAAGAGGTCCCTCTCCATGCAAGTCTGTCTTGACAATGCTATGGTGATGCAGGGTCATGCTGGGACCATAACATCACCTTTGCAAAGGGTGGATGTCCACGATGCAATATCGCAGGCAGTTGTGGGTTGCTCATGGGATCCCCTTCCCTGGCTGGGTCTGGTTGCTAAGGGAAGCAGCTGAGGAGGGCTCCTCGTCGAAGCAGTACCTCCAGACCCCTAAGGGAATCACTCCAATGCCAAATGCCTGCAGAGCCCTTGATGCAGACCACACATGCAGCAAAAAACAATAGCACTGATGAGTGATTCTTTGTCTATAAAATACTCATACCAAGGTGCACTTGTGTATCTGGTATGCAACGGTGCTTTATATTAAGGTCTTTATGTATTTGTCACTTTAGGGATATTTAATTGTAGGGCAAGTAGCAAAAGTGAAAATTAAAAGGGGGCCGCAGGCTGGTTTGACAATGGTGCCAAGAAGTGCCCTGTTCTGCAGTAGGAACAGGTGTGGAAGATCAAAATGGGCACACAGATGTGGCTGAAGTGAGCTGTCTTTAACTGCTGGCAAAGACTAGAGCAGAAGTTTTCAACCATTTCTTGATTTATGGACCCTTACACTTCCAATGGAGAGGTGATCACCTGTAATAGTGAATTAAAGCCTCCTGACAACAGGCTTTTTTCAGTTGCCTTTCAGGCACCCTTTATAGAGAGGTGGCTCAGAGACCCTCTGGGACATGGGGCTCAGCTGGAAACCTACTAGCACAGGAATGAGCAAAGGGACAGGGATAGCTAGTGTCTGAGTTTGGGGTTTAGCCTTGCCATCCCATCGTTCCATTTCCTGTCTAACTATGGTAAAAGAATAATTTTTAAAAGCCTTCATTTTCCTTCATAGTTTTAAGGCTAAAGAGGACTATTAGATCATCTGTTCTGACCTTTTACATCTAGAGGCCATCACACTTCCTCCAGTTTACGAGTACCTCCATAAAATAACAGCCCGTATTAATTTCAATCACCACTGAGGGAAATAAAGCTGCTCCATTCAGAAAAGGATTTCTCTGAGGTTCACCATTTGCTACCATTCACACTCTCATCATTCACATCCTTTCTAGTTACTATACTATTTTCCCTCTGTATATCCATGGACATGTTGTTAAAATACTGGGAACAGGAGTTTAAATTACAATGGCATCCCATTTTGGTCACACTCTACATAGTAAAAAGGATCCCCAATGGGAAGACTTGGACAGCGTAACCAGACAAGGCAAAAAAAAAAACAACACACACACACACACACACAAAAAAAAAAAAAAGAGAAAGAGAGAGAAATCACTGTTCTCCCTAGCTCACACAAGCCTAGAGAGATTAAACGATTGGTCAAAAGTCACCCCAAAGTTGGTAGCAGAGACGGAGCTGAAACCTACTTTCTCAAGTCAAATCCAGAGTTTTAATCACCAGAACACCCTTTCTCTCCCTTCATTGCTTTCATTTATCATTTCAGGCTAGGCAGACTACATCGAAATGATGGCTTTGTGAAGCATAGAAACACAGTTTTACGGGCAATAAACAATAAATATGAACCTGAGAGACGTCTCCGGCAAACCTCCCTACCAAAAAAGACTCCCTTTTCCTTTTTTTTTCCCTAGAAGATGGCAAAAATGTTCCCTTCCCCTCCTGCCCGCACCTCTTCACTGGACTCAGCCTGCTGCCAGCCACACCGCCCCGGCCGCGCCAGCTCCCCTGCACGGCACATTGGCTGCAGGATGGCAGCGAGCGCTCCTTCTCCCTGCCAAGATGACAAAGTCCTGGCTGGCTCAGCCGCCGCCTCTGCCAGGGTACCAGAGAATCGGTTGTGCAATTTCATTTAAGCGCTGCTAACTAATTATTAACTGTAGGCTCAGCATTCAGGGTGCAGACAATGGGATCAGCCAGGCACCGCTCCACAGGCGGGGGGGCACCACAGTCAGCACGGGTTTCTTTTTAATTATTGTGCAGTGGAATCAGTCCTGGAGAAGTGAATTGAAAAGTATACAAAATTCTGATTAATAACCATAACGGCTCTTTTTTTTCAGTGTTTCTCTGAGTTCCCACCCACAGGACCCCAACTGTCCTTTCATTGGTAACACCAAAACCTGCACACACTTTAAAAAATGAGATAAATTATTTTGTTTTACAGGACTGCTCCACAAAATGAATTATGCAAAGCTGAGCCCAAAACCCATCTCTGGATACAGACTTCTACGTATCGTGCTTGTGGACCCAGATATAAACTTTGTGAATGATGGATGGTCCTCTTTTATGGCATCCCCAGGCAAGACATAAGCCTCCCCATGGGTTGGAAGGGCTCTGTTCTGGACTGAGGTCCAGGCTTCAACTTTTCAGGCTTTGCTTGGTACTACGTTTTGCTTTGTGTAAAGGCTGAACTCACATGGTATCTGTGTTACCTCCTCTCCTGAGAGATTTGTGCAGGGAAGGGCTGACTTTTATCTCCTCTGGCATTCGCATCTCACTGGTCCTGTTACTTTTGAACTGCAGAACTACACACTGGATCAGGTTCACTGTGAAAGTGGCTCCATGCTCATTCAGAAACCGGGTGCATCTTAGCAACACTTAGGATGATTTTCCAAGAGGTTTCCTCATTTCTAGAAGCCTATTGATTAAGATATTTCCATCTCAGAGAGACATCAAGGGACAATTTTGTTCAAAATAGTAGGAGGGAAAAGAAAGTAATCAGGGTCTTTTGGAAAAAGTGCTTCATCCTGCAAAAGCTTTGCTCCACGCGAGACAATTCATGAGCATGATCTCTGATCGCTCCTATCAGAGGATGCACCTCAGACAGCAGCTGGAGCCTCTCTTCTCATAGTTTTTCCAGCAGTAGAAACACATAATTTGCAGTATCCTGCTGGCCCCACCTGATGGGTTCGATGTTAAGGAACTGGCAGTCCCACCATGGGCTGACCAGCACCCTGGGGAGGCAGCAGCTCCTCCTTAACATGGAGCACGTGAGCCAGGACTATCATGACCAGAGATAAGGAAAGCACACGCTTTAGCAGGACTCAGGGCAAGGATTAGAGAAAATGGGCTGCCATATCTCACAGAGCAAGCGCGTGTCAGGGTCTGAAAGTGAACTCAGCCCTTTGGTGTGGGAGCCTGGTGCTGTACCTGCAATGAAGCCTTTCCTGCAAATAGAGACATCAGAAGGAGATGACATTCCCCAGGGGCTGGCAAAATTTTATATGAATCACACCCGACTCCGCTCAGGAAACATCTCTCTCAGGTCTGAGTGGAATTCTATACCAAAGACATATATTTTTAAATTAAGATTTCTTTTTCTTTCCACTTTTAATACCTTGGTAGTGCTTTTTCACTAAGCAGTTATTAAAAAGAAGGAAGATACAGTCTTGTACCTGAGTAATATTTCTTCCCCAATATTACTCAATTTACCCATGTGATAGTCCCTTCTCTTCTTCCTCAAGCCTTCCAGTTTTGAGTCTTCACACATTTTGATTCAGTTCCTAGTGCTGCTAACACTCCACTTTGCTCCCGCGCAGATCGGCATGCAGCAGGGACCCCCAGTTCATGCAGGCTCCCTTCCCGCATCTCTCCCAAGGCTGCAGTGGGAGGAGGAAAGAGTCCTCTAAAATGATGGTAGGAAGCATTGATTCCTTTTCAGGCTGTACCAGGCTCTTACAGCCACGATTTCTCACATCCATCCATAGCAAGGCATTGTGGGATATTGTGTTTGACTCTCAACAAACTGTGTTGCTAGGACGACATTTATTATGATACATAATGTGAATAAAGGATGAAACTGTACACAGTGTGCTGATTTGCTATAACTGTCATCTGTGATGATAGTCTCTAGTTTATACCTCAAATGAATTTTGCATGGATGGTACCGATACTATGAAGTGCTGCAGAGGTGTATTTTACAAAGCTGCCTGGGCCTGGCATGAAGATCATGCCACTTTAAACAGCGAATCTGTTATTGTGATGTTTGTGAGAGGAAAACAAGTGGGAAAGTCACTTTCAAGTGCAGCTCAGTGCTCTTTTAATGAGGAATGGGGTCTTCTTCAGAGTCAGCCAACTACTGAGGAGGAGCTGACACCCTTAGTAGTCAACATCCTCAAAACAGCTGACAGCTCTAGATAAATCAGTTTGTGTACTTCCTCCCCTTCTCATATCACCTGCGGTGACAGGAAAGCACTAATTTCCTTTGAGAGGGAGAGAGATGGATGCACGCGTGCATCCTGGGCATGTTGATCCTTCAGTGTAAAATTAACAAAAACAGAGGCCAGGGAGAACTGGGAATAGGCACAGCACTTTGTCAAGAGGAAGGGTTTGCCATAGTACGGCCCTGTATTCATCATATGGTAATTTACAAACATGCATACAGCAGAGTCACATTGCATTAGCCCCTGGAAGAAGAAGCTATGACAAAAACAGTGCATCTGGTGAACTGACTGCCCAGTTCACAGCTATAATTCTCCCCCACACAGCACAGGACTTCATGCCAAGGGGGCCGGCACGCGGCGTGTGGCATCAGCCACATGCACAAGCAGCACTTGGGCGTACTGCTTGGCCCTACACCCAGACACACAGCCCAGCCCTGGACATACAGACACCCGGGAAGGAGGTCTCTGACACTGTCACCCTTGAATGGGACTGCCCCAGTAAGAGTAAAAACCATTTCCGGGCTCTGAAAGGCTGTGATTGCAGATTATAGTCCCAATGCCACACCTGAACAATCACGTCAGGGACTTGCAGCACCTTTTTGGGTTGGTCAGGAGGCACTCACTTGTTTGTCAGTTGCTCATTGCAATCGATAGGGAGTTAAGTACTGCCTGTACCCTCTTGCACAGACAATCCTCGCCGCACACTTCCTGAATTCATTACTCTGACACCGTCACATGGCTAAACGATGTTATAAAAATTAGATACTGTGGGCTGTTAAAAGCCTTGCACGCTCCTTGAAAAGAAACCCACCAGAAAACCCCTCCAGATAAAACCATCAAGAATTTTCTCCCCAGTAGGCAATGCAGCTCACAACTTTCCCTGGGCCCAGAAACCACCCAGGTTGGAAACCTCATGCAGCAGTTTAAGCAGGGCTGGTTGCCATTTGGTTTGTGTCGTTACTTCTGAGAGTCGTCTCATCCCACCATCCTCGCTGAACTGTCACGTTTCCAGAGACAGGCTCCAACACGAGGCAAGGTGAAACAAGGCAGAAACAAAAGAAAGACACCCAACCTGTTTAAACAGGAAAGTGAACCGCTCGCTGTGACCCTGTTTCAGGGAGGATCTTGCCCAAGGACCAGACATGCACTGTCCAGGGCTGGAGAGAGGCTGTCTCCCCTGCCTGTGCTTGATGCACACTGTTATTTCAGATACATTTAAGAGTCCCTCTCCTGCACAGGGACCTTTTAATGAAAATAAAAAAAATAATAAGAAAAAACAAACAAACAAACAAGCCAGCCCTTGAAAATATAGATGAGAATCAGAGTTTTTCAGTCTTTCAGCTTCTCCCTTCCTAAACTGACAGTAACCGCAGCGTTGCCGTGATGCATCAGGTTACATTAGTTAAATCACTGATGATTTCATCATTTATATAATGCGATACAATTGGCATGATCAGATGAGACAAGTCACAGCAATGACGCGTCACAGAAAAAATGCCTAAAAGGAGGTATTTGCCTGACAACCATTTAAAAACACTTATAAATTTACATTTTAAAATAAAAATGTATAATTATATATGCAAACATAAAACAATAAATATATCTATACATGCATGCATGTGTGCACACACATATGTATAATCACATACACATGCTTCTGTGGTTTTCCAGCTAAACTACTGCCATGTGTTGTACGTTATCCCAGGGCACTGAGCAGAAAGGCTGAAACCCATCTCTGGGGGCAGGGGATTTTTAAACCTATTTCTCTTGGACCAGAAATCCAGAAAGCCACTCCATGCAGGGGCCTCTGTGTCCAAGGTGAGCTCCGGCACAGCCCAAGCCCCACAAAACGAATGAGGATGTTCTGGGGGGAGCAGGTCAGGATCATGGCTCCCTGTCTTTTGCTTAACTTCTTGTGCCAAGTTTTTGGGAGCCTGCACCCCTTCAAAACCCCCGAGGCTGCACAGTGCATGCGAGACGCTGTCCCCGTGTAGCCATGTTGCTCTGCAAGTGGTAATACCTGCTTGGGTGACGCAGAATTACACATCTCTGAGCAGAAGCACTCGCTTTCATTCCAGTTTCATACTAGGCTGGGTTGTTTCTTTCTTGCACCATTGAGTATTTCAGGGGAAAAGCTCTTTTGTGTGTAAATAACTATTAGGTGCTATTTTTTTTAAAGCAAAGAAAATTCATAAAATAATGCAGACAGAATTAATTTATATGAAAAATAGTGGGATTAAACATAGCCAATAAATTACAATAAACTGTCCACAGTGAACAATGCCACCAGATGACCATAATGGAGATCCACTGCTCTTGTGCTTTTATTAAAAGAATAAAGCACTGCAATTAAATGTAAAATCCGGTAATATGTCATCGTACCTTAAGCATCCTTTTCTCATTCATTGAACACTGTCCTCTGATTTAATTGAAGCCTCTGGTCCCTTTGAGACAGCAATAGTCCTTACTCTAGGCCAAGTTTAGCATTTCATTATTTAGTAATCTGAGATGGAGTCATTCTATTGACTCTCAAGCAATCCTCTTTGCTTCTTATAACAAAAAGGATGCCCACAGAAATAATTGATACCACATTCTACTCTCTAGTAAATCGTCCCTTAGTGGATTGTGAAAAGAGGTTTTTGATTTAGACTTAAGAATAACAAAAGTTGGGTATATTTTTCACTGATGACCCCCATATGACATGTCCATAACCCCTTTCACAGCAGGAATGTTGGCCTAAAGGCATTTTAGCAGCTAAAATGAGTGACTAGAGGCTTTCCAGGTTTTGTTATATATATTCAGTATATAAGTGATGCCTTCGTACAGGAAAGTCATTTTTTTTCTATAGAACAACTCACTGTAGACCTGATCCGGCCAAGAGCCGACACTCTCCTCCCTGGTATCAGGCAGCCATGGGTGCTTAGCACCTCGTAGAGGCAATCAGCAACTTGAAGATTCATTACAGCTTTGCAGGCTGGAAATGGGCTGAAGCCGCGTGGGGTGTTTTCTTTGTTACACGAAACAACGCAGGCGAATCAGGCGCCGGATCCCTGGCTGAGGCCCCCGTGTCCCCCCGAGGTTGGGAACAGCAGTTAACTGGTTTCCCAGCTCCAAAACACCCTTGTCTTGGGGAAGCCTCTGTTATGCTCCGGCCTTTGGGATTTTCATCCCTCCCTCCTGCAAGTGGAGCTTGGCTCCCTGTAGATTACCCGTGAACGGGCTGTGCTGTAGCGGCAGCCCCAGCTCCTCGGCTGGCTGCCCAAGCTTCACCGAAACTGCCCATGCAGAAACTTCCCTGGTCACAGCGATGCTGTATGTGCGGTCACTCCTGTGCCATCTCCCCATCAGCACAGAAACAGCCTCGTAGCCACCCGCCTGGCTTGTAAGAGAGTCACAGGCAGACACGTCCCACACACCCTTCCCACATCCCTTCACGCAGAACACTGCACAGGCATGTCCTAAGTCACTGTCTGTCCTGGAGGGCTCCCGGCAGGCTGGGCAGCGCCAGAGGGCTGAGCCTACTCTCCTTTTCCATTGGGATCATCACACTACACTTACACAACTGCATAGGGATAGTCACCTCCTCTTGCCTTTTGTCTATTTGCAGGGGCACCAGAGAATCCCCCCCCACCCCGTTCCCTCACTAACTCCCTCCAGCACTTTGCGGTCCTGGCAGGATTTAGCACATAGACACCACTGCCAACCTCCTCTTCACCATCCAAACATATTCCTCAGCTTGCACAAAGTGTTGTGACCCTGGTGCATCTGGGCGGGTCTTGCTGTATCCACAAAAAGGCACCTGTCCGTCTGTCATGAAGTCAACAGCATCATGCTCAGTACAAGTGTGCCCGAGGCAGCTTGCACCGTGGTGCAGCAGGCACCACCAATTGTGCAGTGAATGTACTAAATCTGCAGAATCAGTGAAATGACTCACTTATTTCAGGAGGGGGAGTTTGACAGGCAGAGGCCACGTGCCGGTTTGTAGGATGGCTTCAACATCCAAGAGGGTAAACTCCACTAATTCCTCTCGCTGAACGTGTAAGAGAGAACTGGGCACAGTTTACAAGAGGTGATTTGTTATGGGCTCATCGCTGTGCATATTAAACAACCAGCACTAATAATGAATGCGGGCACATGAAGTCAGTGATCCCGTACACTGATGAGAAGCCTGCCCTGTCCACTCGCTTGGTCCAGGCCTGGGGAAAATTTAAAGTTGGTTAGTATAGAGACGAGTTGTATAGAAATAGGGGCACATACAGGATTAGGACATCAGCCCTCCCACAAGCCAATCCCATGCATGACAAAAGTGAGACAGAAAAGATTACCCTGACACTTCCTTGCTTTTGTGCTCTGGCACCTCTCACTCCTTCGAGTACCAAAACAAGTGAATTTTCACTAGCTTTGGAAGACAAATGCCCAATGGTCAAAAGTGGCTGTTTCCTCTGGAAACCTGCGCCATCGTTCCCAGGCAATGCAAGCACAAAGCTAAGCTGGGGAGACCAAGTTCCACCCAATAAACTTGCACGGTTTCCATTAATATTAATGGGAATTACACAGGTGTATAGGGAAATAGCCCCCTCGCAGGGCTGCAAATTTCATAGCCCTGACCTACACCCATAAGCCTGCACTCAAACTCATCTGTATATAATCCTGTAATCTATTTGGTATGTTAAATACTTCAAATTAAAAAGTGTCAGGGTCAGAGCCAAACAATGCATTATATGGGATAAGATTTTCATTCAGCCGGTCCTGGGAGAGACATGGGGAAGGAGGAGAAATCTATGCCAATTATTTTGCATTTTGGGAGAGTTATTTGATTGTAGGACCAACCCATACCAGGGCACTTTTCAGCAAGTTTTGTTTTGTTTGTTTGCTTCTTTTCTCCCAGTACTCAAATTATCTCCAGGTCCTTAGATCCATTAGACTAATTAATATTAAGACCATATGCATATGCAGATTAGGCCATGGTGCCCATATATTTCACTTTACGTGACAGCTTGAAGTGTAGTGGTGTGAGTCAATCAAATGCCATAAATTTGCTATGCACAAGAGATCATTAATATTAATTGGGGCATGGGCACTGTGCAGTAGCCCATGCCACCATTAGAAATGGACCCCTCTCTTTAATTGTTCGGCAAAATTTTTTTTTTTTTTAAATCAGTGCCTATGGCCTGATTAAAATATGTATTTTTTTTTCCCAGGTAGTCTTCAGAACAGCATCAGAATTGTATTAAAAAATACAGAGCAGACCTTTTCTAAGACAGATGGCACACAATGAGGTTAAAAAAAGTATCTCGAGATCCAACCAGCAAGAACAAAAAAAAAAATTGCTTGCATTGTTGTTTTCATTATCTTGCTTCTGTCATTTCATGAGCTTTGTATCTTGCAAGGAAAGAAAGAAGGGAGAAAAACTGTGAAATTAATCTTTTGTGCATGGCCTGATAAAGAAGAGACATGCTCAGACAAAAGATAGACTGAGAGAAGGTACCGTGATTGATGACTAAAGTAAAGGTGTCAGAAGAGTATTATGTAAATTACTGGAGGCACAGACCATTTCAGAGAGAATGAGAGGGAGAGGGGAAGCCAGGGAGAGAGAGAAAAAAAGGACTGCAGAGTCGATGTCACCAAGACACTGGTCCCCAAGCGCCAATTTCTTGCCATCTTTCATCTGCTCAGACAAGCTCACCTCACTTTCTATTTGGTTTGTACAATGTAACAAAGGAGGAAAAAACTGTCAACATTAGCATGAATACAGCCCAAAAGCGGGGTTTGAGCACGCAGCATCTGAAGTGAATCAGCGAGATGGGAACTTTAAGGCAGCCTCGGTGCTCGTACGTGTGCCTGTGTGAGGTGGTGGCTCAGAGCCGATTTGCTCTTTATTTTGTGCCAGATTCAGGATTCAGATAGACAGGTCCAGGGTCTTTCTCTGTGTTTAACATCCAGCTTGATAGCTCTCTGCCTTTGCACTCACCTGCAGCCATGCGAGCGCATCTGACACACGCACTCATACCTGCATGGACCTGCCAGCAGCCACCTCTAGGACAGCCCGGACCTGCCCCTATTGCTCTTCTGCCAGTGCATCTTTTTAAGCAAATTCATGCCCACGCCCACACACTGGACAGAAAGAGAAGGGATAGACAGAGAGCTCACATCTACCAAACTCTCCCCAGAAAACCTTTTCTCGCTGCTAATGCAACCACTCTCGCACCAAGCCCCCGGCACACCCCGCCTCTGCTGCGCCTGTCTCCTCTGTGCACCAAGGAGTGTGGCTGAGCAGAGCTTATCCAGTGCCTGCCACAAACTTCCAGAAGGATTCAATGAAAGCACAGTCCCAACCAATTTATTCCAAGCAAAATATGTTCAGTCTCCCATTCCTTGTCCTGCTGGCACAGAACTGCCCCTGGTTTTCACATCCCAAGATGATGATGTAGTTAATAGCAGGGAAAGTAAAAAATCTTTTTTGTACTTTTACCTTTCTGAAAAAAACTCTAAGGGAAAACACAACAGGCTTTCAGGAATTTTTCCCTTTGTTGCTGACTATATGATTAATCTGGCTCCTTCTTTAAAACCAATTATTACTTATTGTCTTTTGAATTTCACCTCTGCCATATCTTTGCCCCTATTTAATTCGAACATTGGCTTTTATTCAAAAACTTCATTTTCCAAGGAAAAAACAACTACAAATGGTCACCTATCACCTCCATAGTAACACGTGAAAGGAGCATTCAAGGGGAAGAAAATACTAAATTGGTGTTTGATGAAATGCACTATTCCACTCCACATGTACTCCTGATATGCAAGGCTTAAGGTACACAGTGCCCTCTAAAGATTAACTAATTACCCTGATACCTGCCCTATAGAGTGAATCCCTGTTTTTAAGATGACAAAGAATGGAGAAGCATGAGCTGAGAGGCTGGCATGCTCACCTCCCCTACCTCTTTCCTCTGGTAGCTCAATAAGGGCATCCCTTAGTCACATCTTGCCCACGGGCCAAATTCTGCTTCCGGACACAGTGATCTCCAGCTCAGCTATGTGAGATTCACTCTGCATTTGTCCCACTGCAATAGAGAGTGGGATTTGATGTATGAATTTTATCCTCCCTGCAGAATACAAAATTGCATGCGCCTACCAAGCCTTAGTTCTCACCCACTGTGTGCACCCAGGGCTGCGCGAAGGGAGAGGAGTCATCCTTCCCCCTCCCCATGCTGCTCTTCCTGCTCTCCTGCCCAGCACTGGAAAGCAAAAGGAAGGGGCAGAATTTGGGGCAAAGATGGCAAACCTGGCATGGCTTCTGGCAGGAATCACTTCAGTATGAAGCACGAGTGTGCAAATAAAGCTCTTTTCCAACTTCCTTCCTTCAGATTCAGTCCGCTATCACACGGCTTTCATTTCGAGTGTTGAGAGACATTATAATGAGATTTAATAACAAATTGTTTCAATTTTGCATCCCTTGTAAGTTCTGTTGGCCAGGCAGGATAGTCCATGGAAAAAACATTCATTTCTTCTCATTGAATTTTTCATTTCTCCACTCCTTTTTTGCACCATGAGTGCAACAGTTGGAAAGAATTTAAAATCCAAAGAGACAGCTATTTCTATACCATCAATTTGCCCCTTAGAGAGTGAAACGATACAAATGAGTGAAAAAAATATAGATGTCCTGGGCACCAAGCTCTGTGCAAATCAGTTTTTAAAGTATCAGTGAATTCACATTTTAAGGAATACTTTAGTTTGCAGGATTGAAATTCTTTTTAAGAAGAAACTCTCAAAGGAAGTTGTCATTTTAGGCTGCACAAACCAAAACCCTTCCAAAATCAGGTGCTTAGAAAAAAAATTGAAGCACTTTAATAATTTAAATTGCTCCCCTTTGCACATGCCCAGAACCCAAATCCCTTTTCTAACTGAAGTGCTTATATAAAAATTTGACAGCTCTTATAATTTTAAATTGCTCTACACTGAGTATGCCCAGAACCTTGATCACTTCCAAATTCAAGGGCTTATAAAAATTTGAAGCACTCCAATAATTTTAAATTGCAATGCACAGTGCAGAGTGATTTAAAATTATTGGACTGCTTCAATTTTTTTAAAAGGTCTTCAATTTGGAAGTGAGTCAAGCAGCATTCTAATACAGTAGTTTAAGACATACTGTACTGATCTAAAATTTAACATCTAAAAATAATGAAAATTAAACCAAATACACTATTTAAAAAGTGAGAACGGTTTTCCCAAACACACCTAGAAAATCCAGAAAACCACAACTTCTGACTGCTCGGTCCTTCTTCACAAAGGAGTCAATAGCAAGGAGTAAAGGAGGAGATGCTCGAGATGAAACCACAGGGTAAGGTCAGCTCCAACCTGTGGGTTGGACACCACAAAAGTCCTTCTAGAACTGCCCGGAGAAAGGTGGGCTGGAGCAGAGCAGGGTGGATAGGTACTCACACTGCAGGAACCCTACCAACGGCAGTATACCACACGAAGGCATGGCCAACAGGCATCCCTGCATCCAGGGTGTGACATTTGCGCCTCCAAACCATTTCCTTCTGTTTTGAGAGGCGCAGAGGAGTCATCTCAGGGGGGTCGGAGTGCATGCTGACACCCCAGTGGGGAACAGGCATGGCAAAGACCAGACGGGGGCCCTTTGGTCCCCTCTTGCAGGGGAAGTGAGGGATGGGTTCAGACTATTTACAGATCTGCTGGTTATAGACCAGCACTTTTTTGGATGGAGTTTTTGTTTCCTCTCAAACCATATGCTTTCTACTGGGGACTCACAGCAAGTGTCCCGTGCATGGTTCAAAGCACTGGCTCCCCGCTGCTTTGCTTCATGAAGAGTGGAAATACATAATTTCTACTAGGTTTAGTGTTAGACACTGGCTCTGTGTGTAAGTATTCTTGGCAGCTATTCACTTCCCTTTAAAATCTTTTCCTTTTTTGGAGGTGATTTGTATTAATAAACTGTTTTGGATCAGAATTGGCATGATATGTAAAACCCATGCCTGTTTGGTATTTCTGTTGTGTATGCTTAATTTGAATGGTGGGAAGGGAAGAAAACAACGCTGTTTAGCTGGCTGGAAGTCTTTTTTTGTTCCAGACATGCAAGTCTCTTCTCAGGAGTCAACTGTAACTATTATAGAGTTTCTTCAAAAAAATCACTTTTGACATCCTGAAGATAGGGAACGAAAAGAGACTTGAAGTCACCACATTTTCCATGCATTCATGAACATCTGCAATGTAAAATTGTTTCACAACAGGGGCTAGGCTCTATTTCATCTTATAACAAGTTGGGAATCTTGTCTATCTGCAGCTTATTCAGTCTGTTTGATACTAGGGACACTATGTCTTCGGCTGCAAGCTTCATTTTGAAGTTGGGGTCTTGTGGCCTTCTCTGTTGTCTTTTGTTTCCTGTTAAGTTAAAACTCACAGGAGATGACAGAAAGAGTCCTTATGCCTAGCTCCAGGCTAATAAAGGAGGCTTGTTAAATTTTTATTATTATCTATTTAAAATTAGCATCCTCGGACAAAGAGAGAGATGGCACCTAGGGCAGTGCAGTTTCTAATGTGAATTCCTGGAAGAGAAAAACTATTCAAGTATGGATTAGCTGGAGTGAGTGAAACAAGCGCAGGAAGATTGGGCAGGAAAGGCAAGCAGAGATATTTTCAGAGTAGAGGGGTCCCTTCTAATACTAGGGCCAGCTAAGGAAGAAGGAAAATGACTCTGGAGGAGAGAGGTAAGGACCTAACAGTTGGAGGCAAAACAAGTATAGGAGAACTCCTTAAATAACTGGGATGCTCCTAGGTCCTCGGGGATTCAGGAGGTCAACACAAGTCCCGGAAGGAGGTAGCAGACGGAGAGCACTTTGCTCAGACTGCCAGTAGCTTAAGGTTCGTAGACACGTACAGCAGGATGTGGCAGAGCAGCACACAAATGGTATGGCTGGGGATTTCCACCTGAGCCGTGTTACTCACTCGTCTGTGCTCACCAGCAGCATGATGTCTTTTAGAACCTAATGCAGTTTGTTAAACAAACATTGCAACTTTTCCTTTCACATTCACGAAGCTTTTTTCTCATTTTTTTTATTTGCATCTCTCTGGTCAGAATAATTCAGTCTACAGGGCAGGGTCAGAGCAAGAAGTTCCCGTTGCAGCAGGTTAAATATAAATGGTGTCCGCCTACAGTCCTACACAACGAACTTGCACTTTTACGCAATAGATTCACAATTTATCACGTTAAAAGTATCTGCTTTGAAAAAAATGGTGCAAAGAGGTTTTATTCAATAGGCTGTAATGGTGAGCTGTTATGGTCTATCAGGTGGATAATGTGCATCTTAAAATACTGTGTAAATACATATTTCTGTAATAGCCTGTTACATTTCCAAAGGAGCCATTGCAGCCTGCATTTGAAGTGAGAAGGAGCTCATAGGAGATGGGCTCTGGCACTTTTTTCCCTCAGCAGGAGGTGGGCAATGACAATTTTTCCTGAATTAGAGAGGAAAAATATTATTTTCTGATTCAAATGAATAATAAAAAACAATGGAAAGCAGTAGCTTAGAGAACTTGACTGCAAGGAAGGAAGGTAAGTGTTAATGTGATGAGAGCGCTGAAAGCATTGCTCTCTCCTACAGTCAACATATTTCCTTGCTCCCCAACCGAGATGGCAGCATTACATGAATGTTCTCCATATTTTCTTCCCAAGAGCTGATAGAATTATTTGTTGTGAATAACATTCATAGGAGCTTTGATCCTGAAAATGCCTATGTATGAGAGCCGCTAGACACCTGAGAGTAGGGGTTTTTTCTATTGCACAAGCATATCCTGAAGTCCTACAGATATACTCATTATTGAAAAGTAATTATTAACATCATGCCAAATTAGACAGTTTTGCTGCTTGCAAATAGCTGGGTTGGATTATCGGCCACTTGCAATGTGTGACTTGTGATACAAGTCACACAGAAACTCTTGGTTTAAGCTCCTTGACTGGACAACAGGGAGTTTCAAAGGAATGGATAAAGATCCAGAACTGAAACAATGCACAGGAAAAGTGGGGTGGAATTCCTGGATTTGGCAAAGATTCTCCCTACCCACTGAACAGAAACAAGCCATGGCTAGCATGGCCACATAAATAAAAGCAAGATAGATCAGACGTTTCTGTTTAAAAAATGCAAGCGACTTAATTTGATTCATACAACTCTGTTTCTACCATAGAAGACTAAAAGACCCTGCACATGTTTTCCTAAATGACCTGCAGTCCTGCAGGGACTGGCACTAGCTGACCTGCAACATCGGCTCTTGCTTTTCCCCTCCTCCTCCACAAACCACCACGCGTGAGGCACCTCTGCAATGGGCTGACAAACGTGCCTCTAAACACAAAGACCTTCGAGCCAGAAAGAAATGCAGAGCAAGAGCCAAACAGCATACTTCACTTCTCTGCCTATTTGCCCATATTTTGGTATTTACACTCTCTGCCATCCCTCACACACAGCACATATATAATCCTTTATTGTAGTGCTGGAAAAGAATTCTCTATTATTTGCAATTATTTCCTAATTTGGCCAATATGAGAGGTTATTGCTGCTGAAAAGAATGAATAAAAGCATATCTGAGGCAAAAAAGTGCTAGTAGTAAAGTTTAAAAAGAGCTCAGATGAAGATTAATAACCTCAGAAGTCAGGGCCTGGAGTACTTAAAACAAGTAAAAAGACATTATGGAGCAAGAGAACAGAGCCAGAAGGAACTTTTGTTATGACACGCAACGCCTCATGCAACTTCTCAGGTCACTCAGTGCTAACTCTGCAAGCACTCTCAGCAAACCTGCCCTGATGTGAAGGAAACAGGGTTGATTTATAACTTTTTTTCCCCCTTGCAAAGCTTCAGGTGAACGTGTTCTCTGACTTATCTGAAAGTCACAGTGAAATTTAGGGAGAATGAGCTCACAAATATTGGAAGCCTGCAGGGAAAAAAATCAGGGCTCGCCATTTAAGGTGGAAAAAAGCAGTTTGGATGCAGACTGTGTTCATGGACAAAAGACCATAAAGGTGATGGGAGTCTTTCAGTGAGTTCAACAGGCTTTGGCTCGTACACAAAGCAGGTAAACAGCAGCTACACCACCAAAACCAAACGAGGACCATCCATGCGGACAAGTGTGGAGAGGGGAGGCCACACTCGTGGAAACCAGAGGTCTGCATGTGAGCTCTGATCACTGTAACCAACAAATTATGCCATGTTCCAGTAAAAATGCAGCAGGATGTTCTGCAGGTGGTCAACAAATGTACACAGAGCTACTGTTCCTGCTCATGTGAATACCAGAAAGTGCACAAACTTCTTGATTACAGATACACTGCACATAAATGGAGCGGGCACAAATATTTGCACCCTCTAGAACGGCTGCCGATACTGCAGAATAAAGCAATTAGGACTCAGAAGAACTGAGTTAATAAAGGCAATGGAGGGATGATTAAAAATACTTTGCTAAGGAGAAAACAGTTTTAGTCACATGCATACTGAGATGTCACCATTTAATAAAATGACAAAAACTATCTATCACATATGCATGAACACAGAACAATATAAAGAGGTTAACAGAAATTGATGGCATCCCAGCTTTAATTTTACACTGAATCGGAGTCTTTGGTGATTGAAATAGACAAAGATGTATAGGGTTATCTTGTTGAAGAGGCTTTGCTAATTACTGGCACTTGTCATTTCTCCATAGCTTTATCTAAGTCAGGAAGGCTAACTAGCTCTTTTTCCCCAGTGTGCATTGTTTGTTCAGTAGGCTTTGTGCTGAGAAAGCCTTTTTCATAACTGCACCTCATTATTAACGGGTTCATAAATAAATGAGTCCTAATATTTTCCTCGGTTAGCATTTATGATAGGGACATTTGGACTACAAAAGATTACACTTGTCTTTAATAAAAATAGGCACTTATACATGGAGCCTATTAGGGTCCTTGTTACGCTGAAGAGGAGGAGGAGGAGGCAGAAAAGGGGAGGAGCAGGATTATAAAAACACGCTTTATAGCACTATAATATTTTTCATGTGATTGTAGTAGCTATTTATTATCTTACAGTAGCTAATTATGGCTCTAACCTGAAATGCATTTCTGGAATACGTACTCTATCCTGCGGTTTGCCATACTGCACACTCTCAAACTAATCTAGCAAACACTATAAACTAGGCAAATACTTTCAGACTTGAAAACCTCTGGAAAAATAAGCAAGGCAAGAGACAAAGCTGAGCACTGTCGTACAGCTGATACTCAGGTGCGGGTGCATCCGCTCCCAGATTTGACAGACTGTTTCTGGAGAGGCAGCTCAACTCGCTACAGAAATCAGAGCCAAGAAAACTGGAAATCAGCTGCAAGGATGAGGAGGGTCACATATGAGGAAGGTTAAGACAGCTGTAAGGTTGCACAAGATACCAGAGCGATCTCAAGGAGCACGAGATCTCTTCCTCCGCTTGCTCTCCCTCCGTCTCCTCTCCTCTCATCCTCCTCCCTTTGCAGGAGGCTCATCCCCAAATGACGCAGCCCCCTGCACCAGGACAAGTGACAGGAGGGAAGAAGCTCGCTCTTCCTATTCCTCTTTTTTGCACAGGGGACACGCTGGCACAATGCCAGGACTGGACCCAAATCTCCCACAGCCCAGACTAGTGTTTTCACTGTAACACCATCTTTTCTTTGTGCTTTCAGCTCCGGGAGTGGTGTCTTCTGCACAGCCCACTGGTGTCTGCTGCAAGCCCACGCTGCACACCACAACACACGTGGATGAAGCCAGAAGAGCAAGCAAATATTTGCTAAGAGACTATATTAAGTGGGATAGGTTTTGTAACACCTCATGGCCAAATCTGACTCTTTCCTTCCAACACAAACACCAAAATGTTGCCATTTCCCCGTATTTTCCCAAAGTCTCTGCTAGGATCAGACCCACTGTTAAGCTTCAGAATATTTTTTATTAGTGGTACAAAAAAGCCCTTATAATTACATCAATCCTTTTCAGAAGACATCCACAACATTGTCAGACAGGTTTAGAGTGTTTCAGGACTCAAACAAAGCTCTCTCTTTTATAGTTCCTGTAATGCCCCTTTTGCCAGCTATTTATAAAATGCTCTGTAGTATTCTTTAAACTTCATCTTTTCAAAAATAACTTCAGACCAAACAAGCTGTAATGGACAATTCAAGACATCAGAAATGCATCTGCCTGAGACCACAAAACTTTTTGTCTTTCTCTTAGGAAGTAATAATCTCAAAGCAAATACATCAGAAAGCTTGCGCTGCAGTATACTAAAGAGTCAGCTAATTTGGCTTTGTGAGACAAGTTTGAAGACCCAAAAGCATTTATAACATTTGGTTTTGTTTTTCTAATTAGAAGTGGCACGCTCTTTTTTTGTTTGTTTGTTTCACTTGATGCTAAAATCATTTAAATCAAAAAATCATTTAAGTATATCTGGCACGGGGTTTTTTCGTAAATCAGAGTGAAATACACAAAACCAATTTAATCACAAAAGTACCACTTCCTTCAGGATGTCAGTAATTCTCAAAATTGCTTTAGATATTTGCTAGATATCAGAAATGGGTAATGCAGCATTTTAAGTGGCAGAAATGCATTAGGACTATGTAAGTACACGATCCTTAATGTACTAATCTCAGCAATATGTGTAATGAGAACTTTCAGTAACACTTTATTTTAAGTGTCCTCTGAGAAATGCTAATTTACAATGAAACACCTATGGAAGTACATGTGACATCTACATGAATACCAAATGAATTCATTTTGATCAATGCTATTACAATGAATATGATATGAATTCACAATGATAGGGTGTTTAAAGAATTACCACATTTTCCTTTAATATTACATATGTTTTGAAGATCAGCATAAGTTAAAAACCATGTTACATGTTCATTAGGAGGTATACATGTTAGGATGTGCAAGAGATATGCCATAGGACTGTTTAAAATATGTTTGCATCATTTAAAACACTAACAAAGAACATCTGTCAGTAGTGGCATGGGTTCTCACTTCAGTCCCAGTAATGAGATCTGCTGAGTTCAATGAATTCCTTGACTTGCATTTGAGGACGGCATATAGAATAATGGGCTGGACTTCGTACCCATTGCTCACCTGGCATACAACTACTGCCCACTGAAAAAACAGTAGTACAATCTAGCGCAGAGCATTTTCATACTCAAGAATAATGTGCCTTGTACATTAAAGAAAATTAACTGATGAGCCCTTCTAAAATCTGACCATTAGTATCATGAAAGGAACCGCTGGGATTTGCGGGTTTTGTAAAGACAATTCTTAGCTCAAGTGCCAGAACAGGGGCTGAAGTTTCAAAAATCTGAGCCCTGTTGTTGTCCTCTCTAACTGAGAAGCCTCGGAGAAACCCCAAGATGTAAAGAAAACATTTTGAAAGCCCTTCAAAGCTAACTGGTGGAGAAAAAAATATGGTCAAAAGCTTTCAACAAAATAAAACAGCTGATTGAGCCTCTCCCAAAGCTGTTACCTCTCCCAAACCCATGAGTGCTAGTTGCCCTGGTTGCCATTCCTTTCAAATCTGTGAAATTTCAGAGTATGCTCTGGTGACAGTACAGAAATGTTCCTCGTGGGTCACAGCTCCCCCAGCAGACGTGGAAAGCGGTCCACAACCAAGCCCAGAAACTGCTGTAAGTCAGTCTGCAAACTGCCCTTTCTGTGGCAGAGGCCACAGCCAGTTACAGCTGCATTAAGATGGTCAGCGTTTGAGGAATGAATAAGTGGAAGAGAAACAGATAGGAAGGCAATAAGAGAGATGGTCCAAGCTGTAAAAGAGCTTTACATTCCTTGGAAACAGTGACAAAGAATGATGGCCCAGACCTCAGGAACAAATGCTAATAAAAAGCAATGACCCTGATGCACTTGCTGTAGTTTTATTTCACTTGAAAACCTTCATACGAACTTTTCTATATACATATTATATAAATATATATATAGCAATGGTGTCCTTCTCTAAATGTGACCGTGTTTACTAAAGGTCAATAGCAATCACAATGCCATCATTTTCCTTAAAGCATTGGACCATTTTCTATCACTGTGTACCAACCTTGGCTGTATTCATTTGGGATTGTTTCCTTTTACATCTAGCAGGAACCATGTTTAGTGGTTGATGCCAATAAGCAATTGTGCTAATCAAGGTGTGACACCTGCCAGAGCAAAGGCTGAACCAGCAATATGTGTTGGCTGAGCACTGAAAGATCACGCTAATTGCCAGCGTCTGGCCTTTGGCTGGACTATCAGGCATCAGGAGCTTTCGGCAGTGATTCGCAAGGCTTGGAAAGGATACAGGAATCCTCTTACAGCTCTGAAGGTCCCTTCTTACACAATGCCAAATATCTCCTGTGAGATGCTACCCACACTTTCCACCCACATCTCTAACACCAACTGGTGCTCAGCACCTCACCGACAGACCCATTACTCAAGCTACGAGGTTCATGCAACCTCAACACCACACAGCAAAAATTGTTATCTGCCATTAAGAAGTCCACTAAAGTGCTCCTAGCTCTATGCATGACCATATTACCAGAATTACCCAAAAAGTTACAGTTAAGGGTGCATGTGTCTATATAGATGAATGTCTACTTACTTATACAAGCATACACGTGCACATATAATTACTTATGAATAAAGCAGGCTTGTAAACTTCCCCTGTTTAGGCATCAAAGGGACTGTCGATTTGACCAAAAATTAGAAGAGACTTTAATAAAAGCATAAGAGAAATCCTGAACTATTGTGCCTGTGATGGCGTGAGCTGCAAAAGTGCTGCAAAGCACTTGACTCTGTCATCATAAAAAAGCAAAAAGGAATTGCTAAAATTGTTTGATGTTTACATTTAATACATTCTTTTAATTTAGCTGGGAAGACAGAGGCCACATCTCAGAAGAGTGGTAAAAGAAAACATAGCATTTCATTTGTCTGTTACTGGGATAAGTAACCTAAATAAGGAATGAACTTCAGAAAACAAGTTTAAAATATGATTTAAAATAATAAGAATACCATTAATATAATTTCTCATTCTACATTTGCTCATCTGGGGACATGGGTTTTGGTGTGAAGTTGGTGCTATAAGTTATACTTAAAAATTCATATTTTGCTTAATTGATAGAAGCCAGGAATTCAGATACCAAAAAAGAGGGGGAAAAGAGAAAGGTGAAAAATTGTAAAATTTTCTCAGAAAATTGCCTCAGAATGAAATTCTGCCCTTTTCTTCTACTCCAAAAAGTCATTACCATCTGACAGCTGTTTAGTGGCATATGTGTGTTGGTGGTACCAGTCCAATTCCTAGTGGGCAGGTGTCTGCATCACAAAAGCCACCATCACAATTGGCACTAATTGGCACCCTTGCTGGCAGCCTCCATAAAGAAAATAAGGATTAGATGGCACAGAGATCAAATTATCCTGTCACCATAAAGGTCATCCCCCCTTTAGGTCAGAAAGGCCTGTTGGCAGGACAGTTCGGGGAAGTTTGCACTTCCCAGGCTCTTGTTTTGATGGAGGGACATGAAATGTCGGGTGTCTGATCCTGGCAATGAGGCACATTTCACAGGCACTTTCACTTCACATTTTTAGCTCAACTTCAAAAGGAAAAAAACAAACCAACACCCAAACTCAAACCTCAAACAACAAACCAGAAAATTCCCTCTTAATTTGGACAGTTTCTGATCAATACAAACTTGCTATTTTATGCAGATAGTGACCACATTGCTCTGCTGGGATATCAGTATATTTGATGCCTTTCTTTGTATAGGCTTTTTTTGCCTTTTTTTCTTTTTTTCTTTTTTTTTTTTTTTTTTTTGGAACAACATGCAAATTCTGTGATTTTTCTAAGTATAGGGTGCAAAATACCCTGGAAAGTGGGGGGGGAGGGGGAATGTCTTACAGCTCAGCAAGCTTTATGAGGATATTCTCTTAGTTATTGAGATGAGTTGAATAATTCTCCACTAATTTATACACCAGTGAAACTGGCCTGTTGGCAAGTCCACAATTAATGCGAATGCCAAGTGGGATTGCAGCTTTGTTTCATCTAGGAAAACACTTAGCTGAACAGCAGCTTTCCCAGCTGAAAATGTGTGTCTGTCTTTAAACTTGCAACAGAAGCTGGCATTTCTTCGTTTCCATTCACTCTATCATTATGATGCATTATACAATGTAATGATGTAATACGCTGGAAAGCTGAAACGCTAGCTCTTTGCCAAAAATAATAATACAAAAAGTGTACAATTATTTTCATCTATGAAAGCCACTCTCACTACCATCTCCAGCTCCCCAGTCAAAGAGAAATCTTGCCTAATAGCAGATCATCTCTTTCTGTTTGCGAATCAAACATAAATGTGAAAGGGGGGGACACAAGCTCATCCATGCTGAGTTACGACTTTTAAAAGGTGTAAACATATTTATCACTTTGGCATGGCAGCTCATCACCACAGATCCCTCACGCTTACATTTTAATAGTGTTTTTCCCCACAGGATGAGCCCCTTACCTGCGGGACGTGCCATTTCATTCTGCAAGTGGCTGCAGTGGGGCTAAGTGTGAAGGGATTACTGGCGGCAAAAAAGGCACCAGGATTTGGACCTCAGTCAGAGGATCAAAATGCCAGGAATTTTTCAGGCCTGGTCTTACCACTCCTTAATCACCAAAGTCATGAAAATATCAGGTTTGTGTATGCACGATGATGCTGCTTCAGCAGGGATGGAACCTGCCCCAAACCACAAAAAAGGCAGTGAGGGAGCAGAAACAAAATGCGGATTGCTTTAGGTTAAGCATCTGCTCTACTGCTTTATCTCCCATTGACTTACATGGAGTTCATACAGGCTCAGTGCTGCAACACACCTCCATATGCAAAGCCATGAAATCAATACAAGGTGGCCTCAGCATGAGAGGCATCTTGCAAAATGCATCAACAAACATGCCCCAGCCACAGATGTTCAGAGGACTCGTGGCTCCTACCTATTAGCTCCACAACAAACAGTGCAATGGGCCGATGACAAAGGTGAAGCTACAAAAAGAAGCTTCGTAACAAACTCAGCCACCAAAATGGTTTGTGTTTTGGTCACCGGACTGGTAGGTCCCAGGACAGGGTTTGCTGCTGGCAGCAAAAGCTGCTGACGGTGGTCCGAGAGCAGACCCAGCCCCAACCAAAGCTCCTGTCCACTCTGGCTGAGCAGGGAGGGGAGACCTGGGGTGCATGTCAGTGCAGAGCTCAAGACGATCTTTTAGGAGGAAAACTAAAAACCGGAATAAAATTAAAGCGAAGGGGAGCAGTACAGTATTGAGCGGTGGGGTTAGGATGCAGGAGGCAGACGCTGTGCATCAACCAGGCGTAGGTTTGCCAGGCGGAGAAAACTCTGCTCCTACCATGATATACAATTCCACAGTAAGTGTATCTTAATAATACAATAAAGTGTTAGCTCTGATTAGAAAAGAAAGATGAATTCTTCTGCTAAACCAGGGTAACCCTAAAAGCGTGTTAACATGAAATACTAAATAAAATGCTACTCATCTATAATAAATCTTATTACACATTTTGGCAATTTTACTACTAACATACCGAAGGTTTCAAGCAATGTTTGAAAATAGAAATCTTAAATTGAATCATTGTTGCATGAATATATGCAAAATATTCATTTCTAGCACTGTGAGGGTTGAGTGCTTTTAAATTGGAGAAATCACTCATGACTTCACCTTTTCATGCAAGATAAAGTTGTATGTGGTAACATCATTACAATGTCATGAAAGGAGTGGAAATCATACAACAGTTCTGCCTAAAGCTAATATACAAAAAAGTACTTCTATATTTTTCAATATTGTTCAATATTTAAAGGTGCAGTATGAGGCTTTAAATATATAAAAAAAAAAATCATTAGACTTCAGATGTCACTGCGGCCTTCACTGAGTACTGAGACTAATAAAATCATTGATGAGATCTCTTTAATATTTAAAAGAATTCATGTCTTAGGTACGAGCCTATTTCCAACTCCAGTCTCTGTGGAGGGAACTAAATATAGAAATAAAAAAAGCAAACGATTTATGTGGTGGTCATTATAGATTTTTTTTAACTAGGGCACTAAAATTAAACTATTTACTCAATAATACTGTCATAACAACAGAGAAAACGCTATGACATTTAAATAGTCTTTCCTATAAATCCTTTAGCAGGAGATTACTTGAAAAGTACATAACACTTTTATACACATTAACAATCAGTAAATTCAATCAGTGAAAACGAACGAGCGTTATTTTGCAATGAGTTGCCACACCATGAATTGCCAATATAGAGTTCAGAAGAATTCTGCAATCTTAAAGGTGTTTTAAAAGAGTAAGAAGGGAATAATTTGAGCTTATATACTTCTTTGGCTTTTCTTCCCTCTGAGTAAAAAAAATATTAGACGTGAAAGTTCAGCCTCAGAAGTAGAAGTTACATTAAAAAAGCCCACCCTGTAATTTAACTACATGATTTTTTTATAGCACTTATGTGGGGGGAAAAGAAGAAAAAACAGGGTAAGGCAATCGCACAATGTCAGGCTCAACTTTAAAACCTGGTACACATGAAATGGATAGCTCCATCTCGTTGAGGCAGCCACCGCTCCAGCGCTTGGAGTCACAGGGATGCAAAGCAAAAATGTCTCCAGCTTTGAATTTCAACCCCACCACCAAAATATTCTCATTTGTTAAAATAAAAATACATTTCTAAATTATTGCCTTATTTTTATGTTAAAAAAAAAATAAAGTCCTGCCTGCCGTGGCCGGGCCGTTGCTAGGTGACAATGCCGCGGCACAGACCATGGCCGGTGATGAATGGTGGGCTGAGCCCGGCTGGCGGCAGTCCCCGCACCGGTGCCGCAGCTGCCCCGCACAGCCCTCGTGCCCTCCAACGCGTCTACCATGAAACAGCACAAAGGGCAGGCTGCAGAGGGCCAGGGTGAGATTTCAGCAGCAGGAGGGTCGGTCTGCCCCGCACTGGCCCAGCCAGGAGGACGCTGGCGTGACACCAGCGGGGTTCGCTGCGCTTTCGTGCTTTAGCAGGGATCCTAAAGCCAATCAGGGCACGAAACTTTACCAAGGAGTGACTAGAGCCTATCTAAAAAGCTATCAACGGCAGCGTTGTGGTTCCGGTGAACCTGCCAATGGCACAGATGCTCAAAGCTGATGCTCGCACACCATCTCCATAGTCTGCTGGGGCCATCATCAGACCTCGGCCGGCATTGGGGTCCCTGCCATCACCGAGCTTGTCCTTACCTTAGATGCTCATAAATCAGGTTGGGGGTCCCCCTTGCATAGGTGCTGCAGGTGCTGCACCTGTCTTGTAACCCTTCTGCCCACCCACCACTTCACCTTCACACATCGCACTGGCATGCGGAAAGTGAGGGAAAGAGCCTTTTTACCGAATACCATCATATTTGAGTGATGGACAAGGATGAGTCGTTGTGCGGGCTGACTGGCAATAAAAACCCCAAGCACAGGAGGGGCAGCTCCCCCCCAGATAACACTGGCAAGCTGCCCTGGCCCCCAGGTGAGGTGCAAGAAGCCCTGGCCATCACAGGGTTCATTTCTCCCATCTTGACCATTAACAGGAATCAGCAATATCCAAACTGTAACCATCATGAGATCCCCAGGAGCTGGCCACAAATGAGAAGTTCTCTGTTTCCTTGCTCACACTGGTACAAACGCAGCCTTCACCAGACCTCACCTCGCTGGGGCTTCCACACGCTCATTTCCTTTAAAAATATACAGGAAGGTTATGCAGATGCAACAAACAATTTGGTGGTGTTAATCCATAGATTATTGACAAGACGAATGAGATTCCTTGGGTCTAATGGTCTCTGCTACTCAAGGGCTAGCTAAGCTCTCTTTTTTCAAATATGTGGATTTTGAAATGATGGATCATAATAACAGAGCTGGTGCCTATGAATGGGGATTGCAAACACTTAATATTTCAATAGAAGTGTGTGCAACATGATCCAATCACTCTGAAAAATGTACAAAATGGAAATATATAAAGAAAGCAGCTGGCATGAAAGAGAATAAACAAAGAAATATTGATAAAACTCTGTATGGATTAGGCAAAATATATTCAAACTGCATTTGAATAATCTCACATATATATTTATGTGTGTGTGTATATATATATATTCAAAATACAGAAAGATTTCTTACCTCATCATTCCCCTGCTTTGAAGGGCAGATCTCTGAATTAACACCCCCCCTGTAAATCACAGGGCTGTGCTCGTGCACGAGAACCTGGCTCCCCAGATGCTGCTCATGCCTTGAGAGTGTGCTCACAGCAGTGGTGGCTTCGCGAGGAGCTCAGCACCCTTGCCTCAATTCAAGGAAAGCGCGTGTTTCACGTTAAACTCATAAGGCACCCCTTGAAAGATCTATCTTGTCGTTCATTAGACTAATTTTTTGCATGTTTTTATATGGCACACCCCAGTGATTTCAGGATCAGGTCAGGAGAAATCATTTGCATCACACTTACACTACAGTATTCACTTCCGCATGTCTCTGCGGTAAAACCAATCTGACCACTGAGAGCTGATGTTATATAAGAACCAAGCTAATTTTAAGGCTGAAAATGCACCATCCTAACATGCAGTTCCCTGACCCATAGCACATCCCTGCAGCCGAGCTGGGGTAACTGCTAGGGACCACGTACACCCACTGAACCCATGCCAAGGGCAAGGTATCACAAGCTAGTTAAGCCTCAAAGAAAAAAAAATCAAGCTTAAACATTTTACTTTACAACTGTTGCAGGCTAAGAGGATGTACACGAATGGTAAGTACAGCTCAGCTGATGGGTGGGAGCTTTTTATGCTGCAGTAACTTCCTATTGAATCTGAGCCCCAAGCTATTCTGCAGTTTGAGGAAGGAAGTGGTGGTAACAACCTTCTCTCGTTCTTCATTATTTTCTGCTTGCTTGCTTTCCCTGCACTTCTACCACCAGATCATTACCAATTTTCACAAGGCCACCTTGAGTGATGAGGGGAACCAGAGCACCATCCCCCAGCTCTCTGCTATCAATCAGTACCAACTTATCATATTGGAGTTGTGTTGAGGGGTTTCCCCCTTTTTAGTCACAGTGGCCCTAAAAGCCACCTTCCTTCCCCCCACCGCAGAAGCCTACCCTCTGCTGAGATGTTCAGTACAGTCAGCTTTGCTAGCTTATTTTTGCCATGTGATTATTCCATACGCTATCACAACCTCAGTGATTTCCGCCAGCCGTGCCTGCCCATGAACAAGAATTACCAGGGCTTCTCTGGAGCACCACGGCCTCCCATGCAGTAGTGTGCCAGGTTGTTTTCTTTTCTGCTGGCACACTGTATATTTGCTGACTGCTCTCCAGCTTTGCTCACTGCTCTGCCTGGTTTCACCAAAGTAACAGCTGTTTTTTGGGGGGGAAACAAAGAAAGAACTGAGCCCCTTTAGGTTGCTGAGTCTGCATGACCACACATGATGCCTGGGAATAATTCTGTCAGCAAAACCCTTGGTCACAGCAAGACTATCAGGCACACCCCATCTAAAATAGCCTCAATCACTTAAAAAGCAAAATGGTTCATCCAGTCAAACTTCACAGCTTCTCAACAGTTCACTGCATCGTGCACAAAACCCAGCTCACCTAGCCCTGAAGCACAAGCCTGATGTGTTCATACCTAATAACAGAATCATAGAATTGTTTCAGTTGGAAAAGACCTTTAGGATCATCAAGTCCAGCCATTAACCTAGCACTGCCAAGTCCACCACTAAACCATGTCCCTAAGCACAACATCTACACATCTTTTAAATACTTCCAGGGATAGGGACTCAACCACGTCCCTGGGCAGCCTGTTCCAATGCCTGACAACCCTTTCAGGGAAGAAATTTTTCCTAATATCCAATCTAAACCTCCCCTGGCACAACTTGAGACCATTTCTTCTAGTTCTATCACTTGTTACTTGGGAGAAGAGGCCGACCCCCACCTGGCTACCACCTCCTTTCAGGTAGTTGTAGAGAGTGATAAGGTCTCCCCTCAGCCTCCTTCTCTCCAGACTAAACAACCCCAGTTCCCTCAGCCGCTCCTCATAAGACTTGTTCTCTAGACCCTTCACCAGCTTCATGGCCCTTCTTTGGACACGCTCCAGCACGTCAATGTCTTTCCTGTAGGGAGGGGCCCAAAACTGAACACAGTACTCGAGGTGCGGCCTCACCAGTGCCAAGTACAGGGGGACGATCACTTCCCTGCTCCTGCTGGCCACACGATTTCTGATACAGGCCAGGACACACAGCAGCCCCGTGGCCAGAAAGGGAGTGTGGGACAGCGGGGCAGGGTGCAGCGGTCCAGACTCTGCTGGTCTTCTGCTCTCTGAGCCCAACATTGCCACTTGTTACCATAAACCCTAAAAACAAGTTCGATCTCAGCACATTAAGAGGTAGCACTTTCCAACACATGCAGCTCTTCGCCAGCCAGTACAATTTAGCTGGCTCCAGAGAGCAAACCCAGTATCTTTGCATGCAACAGCACAGGTTCAACTGCACTCCCTGAGCACAGGCTCTCTAGCACTGAATTCAATGAGCAGAAGTTTGAAAATGTGACCTTAAACTAGCTGCAATGTGTTTACTAGTAGGTCAGCAGCTCTGTTTGCACCTTCCCTTAGCAGAATAGCAGTTGCTTAGTTATGTGACCCGGCAGACCATCAGCTGAACTTATAGGGATCACCTTGCCTGGGAGCAATGTCCCCATCACAGCATTTAAATCTAGCAGGATGGAAGAGATTCAGACATTGTCCAGCAATGTGCTGCCATTCCCAGCTGAGCTCTCTGAGAGACAGTAAGGAGGTTTTTGGACCAGGTGTGAATTTCCGAGGACATCACAAATCAGGAGAGGATATCTGAAAGCTAACCCAGCTAAAATCAGAAGTTTTATTCCGGCTTTCTACATGCCTGGTTTGCTCCTCTCTTACTTTGCCAGCCTGTATCTGATCAGTTACAAATTCCAAACTGTGCTCTGCAGGCCATATTTCCCCCAGATTTACATGCAACTATGATCAAAATCTGTTGCTTAATACCAGACTTCTATAATGAGCCTGAGATATTCTATCGCATGCTGAATTTCTGACTCACATGATATGAAGCAATGCAATGACACAGACACAGACACACACACACCCAGAGCAGAGGTTCGAAACAGCAGCAGCTTTCCTCTTGGCACAGGGCAGGGGCACTTTGGTTTCTTGAACAGGTGGACTACCTGACAAGCAGCAGGTAGCCTTGCTTTTGACTACTACGCTTTAAATCAGGGCTGTTTGGCAATTCATTAGTGTCTGCTAACTGTTAAACACAGGAAAGTTCAAAAACATGCATATGTTTCTCTCCCTGCCTCCCAGGTGGTATCTGTTTCAAGCAGCAACCTTTTCACTTTGTGCATCAAGACTTGTAAACTTCCCGTGGCTACACCAGCGGTTCCTAACCAGGTGCCTGTGCCGGAGCCGCAGTCTCTGAAGAGCAGCAAACTCCATATGCTGATCTCCGGCTATGTAGATGCCATTCGTTTCTCCTTGAAAGTTTATTGTCAGAATTACTGAAATGTACACAAATGTCTGTATTTGAAGGTGAAATTTGGTGGAAAAATAAAGATATAATAGGATCCTTTCTTATATAATTTCCTGGTGTGATGTCTGTCTGAAAAATGAAGTGAAATTATATGATGTCAAAAAATCATGTTTCAAAATGATTGACAACATGTGAGTGTTTTGCATTGTGAAATGAGGTGGAAAATTTTAATTGCATGATAGAAGGACATAATATTTATTAGAACCTTGTAACCACACTGGATTTCAGTGAAGAGGACACAATTTTAAATTTTGTATTAATACTACAGGCTAAATCTTAAATGAACACACAGAAGCAAAATTCCACCTTGGAATCTGTAAGTTTTTAATTTCTAATAGTAAAATAGCATCTATAGGGTTGGCACATCACCATAGTGACAAAAAGATTCCCTTGTCATGCACTGCTATTCTGATCTGAACAATATATAGTGCCCAGCTCCCGGGTCACTGAAGAAATAGCTGCTCTGCACACATGGCGTTTTGATGAAGGTCTGCTAAAGAACTGGGTAAGCTGAAGTTCTAGGAAAGTCAAAACTACCTAATATTTCTAAGCCCAATTCTACCCTTCCAAGTGACAATAAAAGTTGGGCTCACATACACACCCAAATGCTAACAAACCCGGGTCCTTGTACACAGGAGTGGGGAATAAATCCCAGAATCGAAGTTGTATCAGAGAAAATCCCAAGTAAACAGCAACAAGTTCAGGGAGAGTCCTGGGTGACTGCATAATAGTTTTATTATCAGGGCTGGCCGGAGTGGCACCAGACAGTAGTACTTTTCAAAGAAAGTGGTCTCGAGAAGGAAAAAAGTGAGGTAATATTAGAAGTGGAGAAATGGAGATATATGTACATGGAGGTAACTTGAAGCAATCAATCTTAGCTTTGAGACATTCCCTGAATAAGTCTTATGTCAGTAAGGAATCTGGATGGAGCAATCTATTTAAGGTTCAGCAATATTAGTTAAATTTCCTCTCCCTTCCTTTTTCCTGGTGCAAAAGGAGCTGGAGGCACGGAGAGATGGCAAGCAAAGCTAGCCCTTCCCCTCCTCAAACTCTGGCCACCTTTCAGAGCCTGTGGACAACACCACAGGCTGAGGGGGAATGCAAAGAAAATAGGAAATCCTGATTTTGAGCAAAGCTTTTGTGAAGCAGCAGTCTGTGACCAGCCCAGCCCAGAGAGGTGCAGGAGCACAGCTGCTTCACCACCAGGGCCTTCAGCAACTGCCTGAATTTAGCAAGAAGCTTTTTTTCAGCAGTATCTTTTCATGAGAGCTTTCCTGACCAGGAAATGACCAGACCATAGGTGAACTCCTGGAGCTTTTACACATCCCCTTCCATCCATTTGTGCAGTGTCAGGTCTGTCTTTGGAGATCTGGGTGTAATTTGGAGATATAAGATTGAGCAGTCAAAGTCCATACCCAGCTGCGGTTGGAGTCTGCTCTCCCCAGCCTGGCGAGGACCCTGAACCACCTGTGGCAAGGAAAAACCAAGCAATCCTTAAGTACCAAAGTGACGTACAAACACAAGAAAAATGTAATTCTCTGTGTAGGCCGAGTAAGTCATGATGAATGTGGAAAGACAACTTTTAAATACTCTGTAATGGCTTTCACTTAAAAAAAGAAACAACTACATAACCAAAATAGAAAGCATGGACAATCCAGAAGTCCATAAGGAAATTCTGAGAGAAATGTCACAAACTCAACAGAGCTGAGTCCTATTCTGTTCATGTAAGACACAAGGGACTGTATTATAAATGTCTATGTGGAGCTGAAGAGAATGGTTAAAATTATATTCATCGAGCCTAAATGAAGCACCAAGAAGGGAGAAATATGGCAAGCTGCATAGGGGAAACAAAAAGGCCAGCTTCACATTCTGTCAGAGACTCAGTATACCAGTAATTCACAGAAATTTGGGCTAGGACATAAATCACAGCATTGGAATCCTAAAGGGTCACTGAATGGGTCTGCAGCTAGTCAAGCAGAAGAGGTCAGAAATTAAAATGGTTAGCAATGAGTAATAAGAAACCTTAGATCCTTAAAGAATTGTTTGAAATAGATATTTATGCTCCTTGCTGAGGAAGGAAGAGATTTTTCTCTTCTCCATCAAATTAGTTTTGACTGAGTACTGGGAACAAAATATGCTCCTGAATATTCTCACCAGCTTTCTAATGGAGTTTTCTTTTATCTGTGCACCTCCACTGAGCAAACCATCCTGCAGAAAAGTTTTGCTCAAAATCCACGTATGCTCCCAGAGGGAGGGACTTATACATCTTTGCATGAGAAGTGCTTGTACCTTTCACTGGACTAGGGCAGAAAACAGTAAGAAAGGGTTTATCCCACCGGCTGCACCAAGTAATGCATTTCCCAGAACTCCAGTCCTGGGAAGGTTTACAAAACCCCATGGCTAATCCATGACAGATTAACCGGATCTACCTGACACATGTCAGAAGGTCCTGTCCCACCCTCTGCCCTGCCGGTGTCCCAGGGAGGAGGGGACCCCCCTGTGCGCTGTCAGCAGAGTAACAACCCCAACCTCTTAACACTTGAATTGCGCTCTTACCCTGATGTGCTGCCCGAAGCCCAGACTATCTGAGCCAAACACAGATGCCTGGAAAATCTAATCGATGGAGTGGAAAAAAAATTTGTAAAAATGTATCAGATATTTCTGAATAACAAATAAATCTGAGGAAATCACAATCTGCTCACAGCTATTCCATGAGAAGGAGAAAGCAAGCCAGATCAATTATTCATTTCAAGTTACTCAGTCAGCACTCCATCAGGCTCTTTTATAAGTCAAAAATGTTACAGGATAAACATGGCTCTGAAACAAATTTCTACCCTACCCTTAAACAAGGAGGAACTACGGATGTACCTAGTGCCCCACACTCAGGAAAGTCTCCACAGTGCACACCCAGCCCCTTGCACTGCTCCATCCTGCCCTCCTGCATCTGCCAAGGGTTGGAGTTCCCCAAATTTGGGGGTTGGTTCCTTCCTCTCTGCCCTCCACATACATACGCTCATACATTTTTTTGCAATCTGGGATTCTCATTATAATAATAAAGTGTAAGTCCCCCACTAATTCAGACACTTTCTCGAAAGGAACCTGGACAGGTTATGGGCCGATTCAGCAGTAAAGACTCCACTTTCTGAAGATTACTACTCTCCAAATTGCTCTTTGCTCCAGTCATTATAAAGTGTTTATAAAATGTTTGCATCCCATATCTGAATATTAATGAAACATTTTTTAATAACACTACATAAAGCACCTGTGTCCTTGCATACACCAGAGGAAATTATTGCAATAGTGTGAAATAAAAATGTTGGGGTCCTTCAAACCTTAAACCACCAAAGACCGATCTGCTTCCTTCCACCTGTTTGTACTGTTCAGTTTTTCTGTTCAGAAAATAAATAACCATCTCTGAACAAGCAACTACAGAGTATACAAGAGCATCACAAAGTAATTATGAGTTTATGACATCATCTTAATATTACAAGGGAGAGACTGAAAGACCCAGGAGAAACTCCAGATTTCCCTTTTGGGAAAATGTTAATGGATGCTTACAATCTGTTTTCCTTTGTTTGGATGTTACAACCAATAATACACTTTTATGTCTATAAATAAAGACTAAAGTTGAATAAATCCAACAAGCTCCTGAGCCTGCAGCTCTGAAACTTGATTCACATTCACGGTAAAGATTTATGAGTCACTTGCAGAGAATAAGTTGAAGCTGCAAGATTTGGGGTGAAATTATTCAAAAGGGTGATTATTTTTGGAATGATTATGCATGCACACCTGATCAGGGTGTCACCTGGGCCCCTTTGTCCTACATGATGAAATGTGGCAATTTTTCTGCATTTCTCTTTGCTTGCACAAAAGAAGAGCATGTAAGAGCAATCAAACTGTTTATTTTTACACACACTGGATCATCCTTTCCCTTTTACTTAGATCACAGGACATGTTCTTTAACTATTCACAAGAATATACTAAATTTACTGATGACTGCAAAGCAAAGGAATAAAACTGATTGCTGTTCTTCGTGTGTGGGTGTGTCTATATATATTTTTAAATATATGCATGTATGTATGTATGTATATGTGAACCAAAATACTTTTGTATTTGGAATGCAAAGTTAAGCACTCAAACTTTGGGAGAAGCGGGTGCATGCACTGTGGGAAGAGGGACTTGCTTCATTCTTCTTTCTTTCACTTTCTTGCTCTTTTGCTTCTTTCCTCTTTCTTACAACCACGTGACCTTCACCTTCGCCCAATGTGTTTGCACCATCAACTGTGGAGGACCACGAGTACCACCAGATGAGGCCATGAACCGTGAGGAAGACAGAAGGCATTCCTACCTAAGGCCTTTGGCTTGAATCTCTCTCTTGCGATGTGGGTTTTGACACCTAGATGATTGGGGGGGGTGGGGGGTAAATTATTTTTTCCAAATGAAATAAACTTTGTAAAGTATAAATGAAAAAAAAGTTGGAAAATATACCCTCATTTATAATCTTTCTCTGCCTGGAGAACAAGATCATGCTACAGCCATCTGAAAGGTTTCCAGGAGCCTACTTTTATAAAATTTTTGTGGCAAAGTCTCAGAAACCTCATCGTTAGTCACTTCACTCTCTCCATGTTCTTCTTGATAAGAGGTTTTTCTCCTGTGTAACATATGTGTCTCCCTTTTTAGTCCTAAAACTTTTTTGCTTTGTTCAGGCAATTCAAAACTGATTTAAACTTTCGCCTTTCTCTCATACTGATTTGGCCTGAAACAAACCCCCTGAAGGCCTCCAAAATGTGAGCAGATTCAGGTCAAGCTCCAGTTTTGGTACCAGGTGCTTTTCTCTGGAACTGGCTGAGCACACATGCAGGAGGTTTCTCTCCTCTCTGCACAGACTCCCAAACTGAAAGGGACATCTATCCCCCCCAGTTCTTGTCTCTTTCCCAGAGAGTCTCTACACCAGACCAAATTTAGAAACTTTATGACTGCATCCGCAAAACTGTGGTGATGAGGGAGCCAGGCAGGTAATTGCCTTTTTCCAGATGCCTGCTATTTCAAAAGCCAGGCTATGCTCTGCAGGAACATGGGTAGCCCCACCAAGCACCTCTGGAAGTTCAGCCCACTCCTTCTTTTGCATAAAAGATCTTCCCACTCTTTCCATTAAATTGTCACCCATTCCTTCATTACTACTAGTCTGGTATGAACTTATTCTTGCAAGAAACAACATCGGATACAAGAATGAATCCAAATTTTGTCTTGCAACTGCCTCTAACCCAGAGTTTGTCTGAGATCAGAACACAAGCGCAGGTGTAAATTTTTCAGAAGACACCTACTTTTATTGCTGTCCTGGATCTGAACATGCCCCAGCCCCAGAATCTGTCATGGCCAAGTCCTCCCTGCTCAGCAGTGACCACAGAGCTCTAACTCAAAAGTACTGGAACGCCCACCTACTACCTGTGATGTGCAGATGTTTGCAGCTAAGTACATCTTAAAGTTATTATTCTTTCATTCACCAAAAAAAATGAAATTTCAGATCAAGTTCATTAAGTAACTTTGAAAACAACTTTAAAACTTCCAGAAAACTCAAAATGTTTTCTGAAAACACTTCAAAAAGCAGTCTTTTAATTTTTTGTTTTGAAATAACATTTCGTGCTTAGATATTTGCCAACATTAAATAATAAAAGAGGATTTCAAAACGAAAGCAAAACTTTTCATTCAGCTGAATAAAAATCTCATTTATCTTCCTGTTTCTCTGAGAAAACAGGGGCTTTGTTATGGGTTTTCCCATGATGATTATTCTAAGCCTGATTTTTATTCCCCCCCTCCCATTTGGCCAGTGAACCAAAACCATCGGTTATTTGCCCTTTGCTGGGTACAGTGGCATCTCCCTTTTCTATGAAAGCACCTCCAGAAAGAGGAAAAATGCCCTACTGGTCATCTTCTCCCAGCACCATCACTAATTTAGTGTCAAGTCCTACTTACAGGAAATTAAAACCAAGTACAGAATCTAACCAAAATCTTCTCTCCTGGTTCCTAGGTTGCCTCTGTACCCCTACACCTTGCTCCTAACTTGTCCTCCAGCTCTCCCCGTGGCCTTGAGATGGCTCCTCTTTGCTTCTGTATGGCATGTCTTGAGATGCAAAGTAAAACAGGCTCCTTGTGTCCTGTCTTCTTTATGGTGCACAAATGCATGGACAGTTATAATTTAGCCCCAGGGTGGCATCATGCAGTAAACCACACTACAGTAATTATTAGCTTCTCCAGTGTTATTTAGGGGACTACCATCCTAGGCTTGTTTTATAACATTGTTACAGATTAATAGTGATACTGCTGCCTTCAGTGTGCAGAGTTTGCTATGGGTTAAGACCCATGGCGGTCTCCACCATCCAAGAGACCTGTGCAATAAAAATAAAAGAATAATTTCTAGTAAGTTCTGACTCTGATTAAAAAACAATCTTTATGAAATAGATGCTAATAAAATTGCTTTCCTAATTACCCAGAGCTAGTTCATTTCCCAGCAAATATAATAAAACAGAGTTACTTGGCTCTGATTCACAAAATCTGAACCCAAGCTCATTATTAAGGCATTTAGCAGTGAAAAAGCATGTGCGCATAAGATGCTGTCCCGTCAAGCAGAATGCAAGAAATCTTTTGAAGTTAGACCTTTGAAGTCTCAAGTTATTGCTGCAGTTTTTTAACACAGGTATTTCAGCAAGAGAAAATCTCTCTGTGTTATTTACACAGATGGAACAGGGCACCCTATTATACCATCATATTCAGTGGAGATTTCAGTTAGAAGCAGAAAGTCTTAATTTAAAGAAATATTTAGAACCGGTACATAGCACTTCTTAATCTGTGGAACCATTACAAGGCTGTGAGACTTTTACATAATAGAATAGACCAGCCAATGTCCCAAGGCTATTATTGCTATGACTTGTAACACACTGAAATCTCTTTCATCTGCCTAACCTGGGATTTTGATGATTGTAAATGCATGAATATGTTTCAGTTTAGGGGGTTATGTTTATGTCTTATTTATTTTTGTTTATGTTTTTTGCTCTCTTCAAAACTTCCTCCAATTTCTAGATGCACAAATGTTCTACCAAGCTCTCCAGATTTCCCTCTGCCAGAACTCCCCTTGACATCTAGGGAGTCTGACTCCCATAGCGACTACAAGCTTTAGGTCCCTGTTTTTAAGAATCAAATGTATTGGGACAGGACAGAACAAGACACCAGCTTCCCCGCTGCACGAAGCACATGGAAGGGAGACCACTGACACACACAAGCTGCATCGGTGGTGGTGCAGACACAGGATTGGATTTCCCAAATCATACAGAAGATGGGGTCACTTCTGAAACCAATACCTGCGCAAATCCATCCCATCATCTTGCACGCAAGGCAGTGGTGCCTTTATTTGAGTTTGCCTTTTTTTACCCACTTACAAATACCTGTTTTCTTTTCCATGTGAAATATGTATGATACACCCAGCTAGGACAGGTATACTCCAGGTCAAAACCTGGATAAAATCTAATACTAGTCAAAGCAGTTTAAAAGTATGAAGAGATCTTAGGAAGTCACCATCTGCTTCTCTGCTTCATGGCAGAAACTATGACACCTAAACCCTTCCCAGCAGCTGTTTCATGGAGGTACTTTTATATTTCCCAAGTTGTAGCAAGCATTTTCAGCTAGCTGGATAAGGTGTCCCATGCAGTTAAGGGATATCCAGCAGCCCACAACCTCGTGCCACCTGATCCCTCTATGCCTTGGTTTCCTCACAACAAAATGGAAATAACACTTCCCTCCTGTGTAAGACAGCTGGGAGGCTCAAAAAGCAAACATATGTAACTCTGATAAGCAGCATTCCTCTGGAATGAAAAATGCTTGGGGAAGGACTTCCACAAGCAACCGACAGGACCACAGGGATATCAGTAGAAGCAGAGCTAACCCAACATGAAGGTTAGCTGCTGCTGTTTTCATGTACAGTGCACAGTGTGATGCTATGCTGGACCCAGGGATGGGGCACCTTCATTCCCTCCTGCATTTGGAGGCTGACCTTGAACCCCCTGGGGCTGTAATAGTGCTACCTCAGAGAAACACGTCATAAAGGTACCACAAAGAATCTGGGATTTTCACATGTGGCAGAGCACTCACTCCCACCCCAGCAGGTGCACTGACGAAGAGCCTTGATAGTACCCTCGCACTGTATCTGCCTGGTGAGGAGATAAACATGTTACAGACCAACTGGCCATCCTGGCAGATGGACGCATTCCCCTGAGGATGGGAAAGAAGAGAGAAATTATTTTCTGTAGATGTGACCATCACTATGGTCGGTCCCCTGCTAAATTTTGGTCTATGGCTTGTGATTCAATAGAATATGCATGACCTTGAACCCACCCAATGCTCACCTATAGCCACACCTGCATAAAATTAGCCATTCTAAAGACACATGTATGCCATCAAAAAAAGCATCAAATTAACATGTCTTCTGGTTTCTTTAAGATTTTCACACTATTCAGCTTTAAAAAACAAAATCCTTTTGGAAAGAGCTCTCAGCCTAACCCCTATGGATAGGAAGTCCCACTGCTGAACTGAACTGCTTCTCCTTGAAATCAATGCATCCCCACACCATTGGAAGTCACTGCAAGACCAGAGCTTTCATGAACTAATCTTCTGCTGGTGCATGAGCCACAAAATAATCCAGCTCCCTTTCTGTGGATGTACAGGTTCCAGTAAGCTAGCCAGAGAAAAAAAAGCACTAAAAACTTCTTTCATTCAGTGGATTAAGCAGCTATGATGCAGAAGTGACATCGGAGATGATCTGTGAAGTGGGAAGGTGCCATTTTTACATAGTCTTTTTCTTAACCACCCTGCAGCACAGCTCACTGCGACTTGGGCACACCTCCTGTGCCCTCCCACCGCTCCTGGTGGCATCTGCAATACTTTGTCCCAGGAGGAGGCACTAAGGATAAAGTTTCTATCTCAACTTCAGATTGCTTTGTTTTTTGTGGTGATAAGTTAGATCCTTAACATCATCTTAATGCCCTTTTTTATGGTTTAATTTCCCCTTTTGTGGTGCTGTTTTCCTCAATAAGACTCTTAAATTGAAATCAGATTTCTTCTGAAGGAGCTAGCCTGATTTTCTCCAAAAGCCCAGTACAACACAGTCATTCCGCTGAGACTGACAATTTTATTATGGTTGCATTTCCTTTTTGCCTACAAAATGTTTGTTTTATAAATAGGCCTTTTTAATTTAATGTAATTCTTTGTACAACAGCAGAAACAGTCAAAAAACACACAATAGAAAATTTTGGTTTTGTTATACATGCCTTCCTTAATTTACTTTCCATTGGCTGTGGAGGGGAAATCAACTTTTTACCTAAGGCAAAATATATGTAAAATTTCAATCTAAAATAAGACTCAGCTCCCCTGTCTTCAAGCTATGTATCACTGAAGATGTGGTCTTGCAATTAAAAATGGAGGGGGAAACAACTACAAACAAAAAACTACATTGCGCTTCAATGAACGAGACAACTACAAGCAGAAGCATCATGAGGACTGTGAAAACTAATCAACTGACAATTGCTTTGACAATTTTTACACCACTCAGGATTTAACAAGGAGGGGTTTTTAATCACATGCTTAACATTAAGCATGTGAAAAGTTCTGTTGGCCTCAGTGGCCTTTGGGGGGGGAGGGTCTTAAAATATTTAAGATTGCCTAAGTGCTTAAGCATCTCCTGAAATTACAGTCTCCCTTCGGACTGTGAAATTAAACTTGTATCTGTTTTCTCCAGGAGGGAGCAAAGCCTACTACCGAGAGCTTTGGCTCTCCTTATGGCCCCAGCAGCCATGCCTATATCACGTAGCATGAGCTACTGCAGCATCCCCATGCCCACCTTGACCATGAACTGTTGGTCCCACATTCCCATATCTTCTCCCTCCATAAACCAGAGTGGAAGGAAGGGGGAGGGAGGAGACAGAAACGTTTATACCCCAGGTTCAGCCCAAAACAGTGTTGGGATGCAGCTGAGTATGCCCTTGGCCTCAGGGGCTAAAAGCGTTAGTTAAATCCTGACCAGCCTTCACCACTCAGCTGAAGCAGGGCTCAGCGTCACCTTTCAGGATCTGCAGCACTGACCACAGCTCCGCCAGAATTTCTGCTTCCCTTACAACTCTAGATAATTGAACAACACATCCATCCCAACAGCCCTCGAACAGAAAATAAGAAAAAAAAAAAATCTTCCTGACACACACATCTAGATTACTTTTTATATTTTTGTAGTTACCAACGACTGGTCTGAACTGCTCCACAATGGTTTAAATTCCGGTAACAGGTTTCATATGGTCGCTATAACATTTCAGTGTATTAATTAGTTTTCAAGACCCCCAAGCAATAAAAATGTAGCCATTCAAGGTCACAGTTTGACTTATTTACAATTGATGTATAACTTGGCAAACTCTGCATTCAGCTACTTCATACAATAGAAAATATATTGTCATTCAGGTTAACAAAAGACTCTTTTCTTTGCCACCTCACTACAATGGCCCTGCAAATGAACATCGCCTGAATAAAATCCTAACCACATTTTCACTCTCATTAACCACAGTAGGGTATCACACAATTTGCCTGGCTCCTACTTAGACCACTGTGCACCATTTTACTAGCAGCAGTTTGATGGGTTTTATGGCAGGTGATATATGGAGTGGGAGTTTCGGGAGTCGTAAACAGAAGCCACAGTGTATCACAATGTGGTTTAGGGATATAATGACTGTGTTGTAAAGCAAAGGATGACAATACTGCACTAGGCTTGAGGTAGTGAACCAATAGACCAAACAGCTCAACATAATTCAAGCTACAAACAGAGGATCCTAGGTGTGTGCTGGCCTTCCTATATCTTCCATTAATTACCCCTGATGAATTTGAATAAGAACTACTAAAACCGAAATAAATCTGAGGCCAAGAGAAAAATTATAGACTATCTTCTTGTGTTTCTTGGAAGAAGTTCCTCTCCCCAGTGCATATGTACACACCCCATATTACCAGTTCTTAACCAGCCTTTTGTATTTCCAGCTAGACAGTCCCCTTTGCTGCTGGGGCCACCATCGCTTATTAATACACCAGAACAAATACCGCTTTGGAGACCGTTTGCACACATGCAGGGGGGCAGGTGATGCTCTTAAGTCTGCGAAAGCTGGGCTGGATGCCATGCTGCACAGAAAGACCTCTCTCCGCTGCCCCCCTCCCCCCCCAAATATTTTGTTCATATTTATTCATGCTCTGAAGTGAGACAATGCTCTGCTTTGTCCATAGGGCACTACAGTGTTCTTCCAGCCCTACAGATACTCTTAATTCCCATCTGAGCTGGGTGATTTTTGAGGATGATCCATTTGCTACTGGTTGATCCCATTGTGAGGTATTTGGATTGGGATTTCTGCAGTGATCCCACAGTGGTCAATCCCTGCAATTCTTGCAAAGGGGTTTTTTTGGTTATTGATATTGGCTAATTATGGCACAGAATAAGAAAATTGTCTGCCTGGTTCCCAAAGCTGTGTCATTAGCCACATTGTGATAGATTGGTGTCAGTGACAGAGCTCTCTCCCAGCACTCAGAACCTGTTCAGCTGCATTTAAACTAAATAATAATACTTAGCACATATAGCGCTTTGCATATTCAAAGCACTGTACAAACATCAATTAATTAATCCTCATAACATCCCTGTGAGCTAGGTAAGTATTATCTCAGTTTTACAGATGGGGAAACAGACACAGAGAGGTTAAGTAAAATGAAAAATTAAGGTGGAGGTGTGCTGGTTAATTTGGAATTGCACTTTGTGCTGTTTGAAAAATTAGAAGGTGCTGTACCAGATCTCCATTATTCTGCCAGAGAAAGCAACATTTTGATGTGCTGACTCCCCTGGTAGGAGCCATTGCCTCAGTCAGGCACCTTGAAGCTGAACCTTCATGTTCTCTGGCTGGGGAGTGCACACAAAAAATTTCCCCTACATATATCCCCCTGCTTACAGTAAAATATAAGCAGATGTACCTCCTGCTTCCAAGCATACTCCATAACTTGCAGAGAAGATTTTGAGATAAATAACCTATTTAGGTAAAACTACTAAGAAGGAGTTAAGGAATGACCTGCTTGGAGGGCCAGTAATGATTTATGCTAAAACCTCCAGACAATTGTTCTTTTCCCCCATCATCTGTATTGTCCAATCATGGACGAGCACCAGGGGGGAACAGACCACCTCACATCACACAGAAAGCAGTCTCCAACCCAAAAAAACCAGTGAGTATGCCTTACCTCTGAAAAGAAAAAAATACAAAGTGCAAGAGACACACCAGCTTGAGGGAATCACACAGGATTGCTAAAGGAATAACTGGGAGTTTACATTTGTTTTCCTGTAGCTTAAGTGCTTTTGATTTTCAAAGGAAGAACCATTAATGAGAGCAAAATCCAATGTTTTACTACCTAAACTCAAACCTATGTACTACTGCCTGCTGCTGTGTATGTGCCATGTCACTCTATGCTTGTTATTTTAATGAAGGCCTCTTCCCATCCATTTGATATTCAACATTCCCTCACCATGTGGACTCTATATTGTAGGAAAAGCATAAAATTGACATTAAGTAGATTTGGGGGCAGGGGGAGATGGAGTAGGTGTTTGCTCCATCTACCCCATGCTTTAACCTACACGAGCAGCGAAGAGGGAACAACTGCCAGGATAGCAGCTCTGCAGAAAAGAAACCAGAGGACCGGGGGCTGTGGATCACAGGCTGAATGTACATGGACAATAGTATGCAGCTGAGAAAAAGGCAAATGCCGTACTGCGATGTTTAAACAGAAGTAGAGTCTGCAAGACTCATAAAGCAATGCTTGCACTTCGCTGAGTGCCAGGGAGGCCTCACCCGTGGTATTGTGTTCTCCTGCAGGCATCGTGCTTCACGAAAGGCATGGCCCAATTGGAGAAAGTTCAGACGAATAGGAGCAGAACAATCAGAGGTCTAAAAACCATGACTTGTGAGGAAAGATTGAACACAGTGGGATTATTTGCTCTAAAGAGAAGACTGAGGGGAGACATGATAACAGTCTTCCAGGTTATAAAAGGCTGCAGCAAAGAGGAAGGGAACAATCTGTTTTCCATGCCTATGACCAAAAGGACAAGAAAAAGCTGGAAGCAAAGGAGATTTGAGTCACATTTTAGGAAAAGTGTTTCCAACAGCAAGAACACTGAAGCTCTGGAAAAGATTGGCATGAGCCAGGTGGAATTTCTCTTGCTAGAGGTGCAGGAGATGTTGCCTTAGCATGGAGGGATATGGGCAGGAGATGTTGCCTTAGCATGGACCTTCCTCTGTCCTACGTTACGTGTCAGAAGGAGGAGGTGCTCTAAAGATAGCAGCTTCTGCTGCCATAGTACCAAGTGAGTCTGAGCTGCAGCCTACAGCTGAGCCAGACTCAGTGTACAGCCAGGCCACAACTGCCTTAATTATCGGAGCAGCTTGGAAAGAGCTATGCTGATGTTTTAACTAGATAATGTCATTGGTTGTATAACACCCCCATAACCAATCCTATATCCTTCCTCCCAACCTTGTACTCTCACAATCGCTAGATGCCAGAATTTGAGGATTTTAGTAGCCAGCACAACCTCAGGCAGGTTCAACTTGCAGCCAGTAATGTGGCTGCCAGGGGACCCCGAAGGCTGGCAAATGAGGTTAGGGATCACCTTTCCCACCCAAGCAGTTTCAGGCACCTGCAGCCAGTTGGTACCTGTGCATCACTCTTGCTCTTGTTTGCTCTTTTCAATATCTTCCTCCTCGTGTATTGACTTTCCTCCTCCCTTCAGCTTCCCTCAGTAGTTCCTTTGATTACATCTTTCCTCTCCTTCACCCTGTTGGCTTCTTTTTGTAATCTCTTTTAAACAAAAAGTGTGTCCAGTGCACTTTGAGTCAAAGTCACAAACATGCAATGTTTAACTGGAAACAAAATAAGAGAAAGGAATCTGCCAGCCCAGGCAAGTCTGGGATGCTTTATCTGCTTTATATTTAATATGCTGCTCTGAACATCCCCTCTAGCCTCTTCTGACACAATACGGCGATTTGTCTGAAATCGTTTGGAGGTTGCTGATCTTTTGGTGCCTGCAGAGACCGCTAGCTTTTGGAAGTAGATGCCTGATCCTAAGAGAACCAAAACTTTAAAGGAACTCCCCTCTCTGCTGGCTACGATCTCTTGCAGGGCAACCACATCACTAGAAAACTTCTAAGATCATCGCAGTTGAAAAGCTATCAGTAAAAATATAATTCACTTAAAAATATTAAGGTAGGTTTACTCTTTACGATTTTCAGCACCTACAAAGAAAAAAAAATAAGTGATGCAAACACTAAACCCTTTTTCTGGAAAAATATTGTATGGTTCTGAGTAAAACAACCCATTCCATGCACTATCCGCAAGAAACATTTGGCAGTTTTCCCCTTAAAGTTCTTCCTCTTACAGTGTTACTTTGGACATGTTGTACCTCTCATCCTCTTTGAAGAGCCCTGTTGGCTCTTGTGTGTGATATTAGGTTCTACCTTCTTTTCAGATGCCTATAAATTTAGGAGATTGTAATTTTTCAAGTTAAAACGTCCTTTACCTTGTTTTGAACAAAAGGCGAATTCTTGGCATCTTGCAAGAAAAAGGATCCTGCTCCTGAAAACTTATCATACCTAAAGGCCTGTAGTGCCCTTACACGTGGTGTCCTACACAGTACCTTCAAATCCTGCCTCTTAGAAAAAGAGGCCCTCACACGCGAAGCCCACATCTTGGAAGATGGGAGGCAACATTTGCTCCAGGTGATTTTACCCATAGACATGCTGAGTTAGTCCTGGAGTTGGGACTAGTACAAGAGTGCCCTTCCCTCCTGTCTCCTACAGAAATCCTAGACAGCCTTGCCCTCTGATTTAAATGAACAAAAAAATGAACAGGAGTTAATTAATTTGCTGCAGTATTGATATGACAAAATGAAAGCAGTATGTGAATGACAAAGGAAAACTCACTGTTATTCATAGGCTAAACAAGGAGCTGAGTAGTTAATAAAGGCTTATACAGTAAACCCTTGTATTTCCCTGATGTTAGAGAACCTGCACAAAACCAGCTCAAAAGACAAAGATAGCATGCAGTGGTAATATTCTCAATGAACCAATCTAGGGGTGATAAAAAGGAGCAGTAAAACTCCTGTGTAGCCAAAACGAATGCAAGAGTCAAAAAAAAAAGAAAACAAAACCCTCTGAGATTAACTACAGACAGATACCAGGTACAAGTACAATGTCCCACAGTCTGAAGAGAAAGACTATTTCTTTGAAACTTCTAGTTTAGAAGACCTGAGTTCAGGTAAGCAGTGGAAAATTTGAAACAAACCTGAACTGTTCTGGTTTGTCTATAGTATTAATCTGGTTCACCCAGAGATTCTTTCACTTCTTATTGTTAATTTTATTTCTAGCATGTATACAGTGTGCCTATCCATGACTGGCTTTTGACGCAGCCATCACAAAAACTAGTATTATTTTGTAATAACACCAGGGAAATGCAGTTATTGTTAAATTAACTCACACCCATTACATGTAACAAACATGTTTTAACAAAAGACATGCTGCAATTTTGTTCAACTGAATTCATTAGGGAAAAAAAAAAAACAAACCAAAACACAACAAAAAAACCCAAACCAACAAACTCTGAAGTGAAATAAAGAGTTGTCATAGGTTCACCACACCTCATTTCTGTGAAGGGAAGAGCTGTTTGCCCAGCACAAGGAGAAACAGCCTCTCCATAGGGTTTGTTTCTTAGTTGACAAAAAGACAGCTAAAACAGATCCGGTATTTATGGTCACAGAAAATGGTCTAACCAGGACACTGGAGGAAACAGCTGAAATCTGGGGCAGAAAGGAAACGTGGTGAGCTGACGTTGCCCCTGGGATGTATGGCTTCACCAGCGCTGGGCTGACCAAAGATTTTGGGTGGCATTTGGCTTTTTCCTGCTCAAAGGGAAACCAGAGAGTAGAGGAGAAGGGAAGAATAGAGGTGATGGTGCTTTTCAGGGCACCAAGCCAAATGCAAACCTCACTATACTCATATAAGCCAGCAGAGCAGCTTACACCCACAGGAAAATGGTGTGCTTTACTGAGCACTTAAAAAAAAATGTCAGATACAATATTGCAGCTGTTTTCAAACCTAGCAGGTATGCTTAGCTTGAAACACAAATTCCCACTCATCGTATACATCAAGGCAGAAGAGAAGAGGAATTCTCTTTATCCTGTAGCTTTTGGGGGTCTGTGCTAGACAGGAGCAAAGACAAGATACTAGTTATGGTTTCTCCAAACTCTGCAACTTAGGGACACTTGGGAGCTCTGAGTTCAGAAGTTCACACAGTACTGGAGAGAGAAACTAGCCTCTCTTTCCCCATGCCGCATGCTTGTTCATATCCCCACTAAGACACTTTGCATCACTTCTTCAACTCACATACCATATATGGCTTATTTTAATTTCTTTCTGCAGACATTTTTACAATGACTTGTACAACCGCTTCCTGGAAAAAAGGCCTTTGCCATCCTTCACAAATGGGAAATTGCCTGGGATCCCACAATTGGGTATCAACAATAAACACTGTCGGGAGGGAGAGGAGCCTGCAAGGCGCAAGCACTCTCAAACTAGCAGCAGGGTCCAGGCAGCGCACACAGATGAGCACTCAGCCCTGCAAAGCACCGAGCCCTGATTTGGCACCTCCTGAAAACAGGGGCAAAATTATTAACAGCTTTGGCAGGGGCGAAATCTTAGCTATCCAAAATCCACTCATTCATAATGTGCTCTGATAATGACCATTCAGGAGAGCGATATTTTGAATCTAATATAAAACCACAAGTGGACTGTTACATCAGGTTTCTCATGCAGCACTAGCTACAAAAGAGATACTCCGTTTCTCACATGCAGTGATAGGGATATCTGAATACTGTCACCATAATCACCACCGGCTTTGTGGGAGTGACTCCTCTTGCTGTTTGAGGACCTTCTCTGCATGTTTGGTTCACGGCTATTACTAGAATTAATAATGGTTTCATGTCTACTTCATACGAGGAGAGCTCCTCCGGGGACAACATTATTTGTTAAACCACCTGAAAAACCAGAAGTTTCCAGGGTGGATATGTATTGTATCCAGTTTTAAAATTCCTGCTTCACTTTGAAGAAAATGATGATGCCTTTGCCACTTCTTGACACAGACCTGAACTCGGTATTCTAAACAGGACTATGCAGAATTGAATTACATTTCATCTCTTTCAGCAATCCATCTTTTCCATTTCTGTTCATTTGCTGTAGCTGCAGAAGTATTGAGTGCTGCAAGATATACTTAGTTTTCCAAACCATGCAAGTCATTATGAATGGCCTTGTGTCCAGGTAAAGGTTAAGGAGGTCCTTTGTTGTTCTAGTTTAACTTGTCCCTGACACTGCAGCCTAATCATTCCACATAATAACAGTCCTGATACACAGGCCTGAGTCAAAGTCACAAGTCAATAAATCCATTCCTTCCTCCCTTTCAGGCAAAGTGTTGAATAGCACTGAGTGTGCAGTGTCACAAAACCCTGCAGTCTATCACATCAAGGTCGTCTGGTATACAGTGCAAAAAACTTTCTTTCTTTAAGTGCCTTACACGTTCAGAAGGAGACGATATGTTGTACGGACTAACGAGTACGCTTCAGATCATTTGGAGGAGATTAAAATAGGGGCCTGACATAAGAATAGTTTTAGTTACACTTGCTTAATCTTCTGGCTGTTGTTGCTCTGAATTTGTCAGGCCTGGGGGAGGGGAGCTGCACTGCCGCTCAGAAAAGGCTGAGGCACTTGCAAAGAGCACAGCAGGCTGGTGCTACCTTCTCTATCGAGACTCCTCATACGTGCAAAGACAAGTCATAGCTGAAGGCTGGTGGGTTTTATTTGCTGAGGTTCACTGTGCATTTGAAGTGTATTCTAATAGTCTAATTCCAGTAACGTGAATTGTTTGCCCCTGAGAAAAGAGACATAGCACTACATACTGAATCATCTCTTCACCTTTAGTTAAAAAAAACAAAACCCAAAACCAAAAAAACCACCCAGACCCTTAGGTGGTGGGTCTCTGGAAGAACACAAGACTGAGTTACAGTTTGTTTACTTTGTTAAGGGACTTATAGCTCTTCCAGGTTCATAAATTCTTGTGGTGGACTAGGAGAGTGAGTGTAAATTAACTTGAATAATAGGACTATGTGTACTTTCCAGTTGTCTAATGCATTTCCCAGAGAAAAACTAGTCAGGCTTTTCAACTATTCTTTTTTCTTATTATTCCTTAATTAGTGGGTGCACTTGGTGTGTAACAAGCGTGGGCTTATTAGAAATACCTAGATGAAGGTGGCGTGCAGGTTTCTCCACGCCTCTCTGCGTTCTACCTCAGCTCCATTCAGCGACAGATTTCCTGTTCCAGAGTCTTGGGCTTTTCTTTTCCAAATTGCGCAGTGGTTTTATGATATTGCCAAATGTCCACTGAGGATTTAGAAAGAAACTATTAAACCCATTTTCACATTTTCTCAGAAGAAGACTCTGAACCCTGGACTCCAACAGTGAAAGGCTAACTCACAGCTCCGTCCTGCTCCCCTTCCATCTATCATTTCAACCTGTTTGCAGTGTCAGGGAAAACAGAGGATACCATATCCCAGCCGATTCAGGGAAGCAAGAGGCTGCGAGAAGGCAGTCATAGATACTAGGATTTCTGAATATTGTTGCTCTTGAAAACTGACCGCTCCCAGAGCATTTCAGGGAGCTGAGGCAGCTGAGAGGACACTGCGCAGGGAGGAGCCTGCTGTCCTGGAGTTGCAGCTCATATGCAGTTATGCTGTTCAGAAAAAGTCACACCAGGCTCCATCCATGAAATAATTGAGATGCCTGAAACCCAGCTAATTCCCACCCCCCTGGGGAGCACCCATTTTTCTCAGAAAATTTTACTTTCTCATGTCACTTATTTCCCAACGTGCCTATTGACTGGCTGGTATATAGCACAAAGGTCCAGAAACTTGGCATGCATTCACCCGTTTTGGCTGTTTATCCAATCAGTATGGAGGTCAGCAGGAAGGTGCCATGAGCTCTCATCAGGACCCTTGCCATGGTAGTTTGAGATGGGATTTACAAGGTGTGCTGCAAAATGCGCTTGCCCTTCCCTGGAATCCAGAAACTGTCTGTGCAAGTAAAACTTTCAGAGCAATTATAAGCAATGGAGAATAAAAAGTGTTAAATTATGATCTACTAAAGGGAGTCACCACCCCATGCCTTTTTTGAAGTCTCCGGACTTTGAACTAAGTTGTAATTGTTCTCAACTTGTGTGTAACCTGCAGTCTGCAGCTCTGAAAGATTGAGAGTTTATATCCATGCTTATTACAATTGGTTGTAATTATCCCAATGAAAGCAAAGTAAATCCCTTCCAACAAACACTGGAGCTGAGCTCTCACGTTATTGAATTATTATGGATCTTGTATATTATACCTGAGAGAACGCGAGTATAACACACTCGACTGTCTCTCCTCTCAGAGGAGGAGGTTCAATAGAGCAACAAAAAATTGGAGACATTACGGAGTTACATCCTGCCTCAGAAAGGAAACAGTATAAATGAAGCCTGTGTTGTGCTTGCGAGGGCATTTGTCATGCTCTTGTAACTGGTGCGGTATATACTCATTATATATTGCGTTCTGTTGGATGTGACACTTTTTGCAGTTGCAAAACTCTCAGGATTCAACCCTCACTTTTTGATTTACACCAGCCTATCTTCGTTTTTACAGATTTCTCTGACATGGTTGGATGACTGTGCTGGCTGCATGCTTTATAACAGGAAGAACATTTTAAATGCATTTCCTTAAGAGCTTTGAAGCCTTCTACAGAATGCAGATTGCAAACAAGGTACGGCAGGTAGCCTGCTAGTTTTGTTGGAGGGAAATGGAGTGGCAAACTAAACAAGGTGTCACTATGCCCCCTACTTCTGCTGCCCCAGCACGAAGACGTCTCTGTGCACACATTTAATCATGTGTTTTGCTGCTGGCTTTGGGAAAGTGGCATACTGAAGATCAAAAAGTAAATATTAAGACCACCTATTTTAATGGCTCTGGGGAGAACATCTGGAGAAGTTTTATGACTCTGTTGGCTTGTGTCCTTTTGAAATGTTTTCAGTGCAAAATGATGTACTTCTTTCACATTTTACTTCCACTGAGACAAGATGCTTGGTGGCATACTGGGATGCTGTGCCACAAATATACTTGTTCTGCTGTCACTCAAATATCACTTCCCCGAAGTGCCTACAACTGACTTCAGAAAATTCATTAAGTTAGTTAACTTCTAGAATGGGAAAGTTTTGCCAACATCATCTGCTGCTGCTGCTTCCTACTGTTGCTACCATGCCACACTTCCCTGTTACTGTTATTGCTTCCATGTCCTGATCAGTCTCCAGCTTGAGCAACCTCATTGTGCCCCAGTCATTCACTGCCATGTAGTCTGGAGACAACCTTCTTATTTCTAGCTCTTATCTCTGTACCTTTGAACCCTTGGGGGTGAAGGATGCCACAGAGGTCCAACTACTCTGAAAAGGATTTTCGCTGTGGGAGTCTGGGTGACATAAAGAGAAATTCCCATGGACAGACTATCATTATTCCTAGCCATGAGTTGTCCACAGCCAGACAACAGTGACAGTAAGATGATGATTACTCCTGGAGGTACCTGTTACCTTTGTCAAATACTTGGATACTGCTCTAGTACCTTCTTAATTAGTCACCTGTTGCCCTTCCAGCAGGACCTGTGTCTTCGTGGTTGCACTACTCATTCACAGAATTAAATCAACATGCAAAAGCATCGCCCAGCTTCCCACCAAATGGCAGCATGCAAACCAGCAGCAGTACCAGAGCAGGGGTAGCAACACCCACACATGAGGACACCTAGATTTTATGAGACAACACTGCGCCCCTGCAGTGCCAGAACGGGCACTGGCACTTAGCATTTTGTTTCAGAGCAGTTGTGCAACTTTGAAGCAAATCTCTGAATTTTCCTCACTGATGGCACAAGGCAGTTTTGGTGTGCATCACCTGGTGTGCATTAACCAGTTTCCTCTTGGAAAAACAGAGCCAGAAGTTCTGCTCCAGTTACACACCAAATTGCTCTAACTACTAGTGCTTGGAGGGAACATTTTGATGAATAAGTCTAGTCTAAATTCAATCCTGCCCATCACTTACCTACAGCTGTAGCAGAACAACCTGTTGCAATCCAACCTGCACCCAGCTGTTTCTAAAAAAAGTCCTCATCCCTAGAGATTTTCTTTAATAATTTCTTTCCACCGAGTAGATAAGGGAGACCAGGGTGTCAAGGCTCCTAACCCAGGTAGCTCGGTTACATCCCTAAAATTGGGTGAGATCTTAGCCTCAACGAAGTCAAAAGGAGCATCTCGTTGACTGCAATGGGAGCAGGCTTCAGGTAGTCTGTGAAGAAAGCAGTCGCTCTGTTGGCCTAAAAAGGGACTCCAGAGCCAGCTCCTCTACGTGGCAGCACAGAATACTAACCTCAGGGTCATCAGGGCAACTCTGAGTTTAGCTTTTAAAAAAACCTCTCAGTATTTCCTTCAGTAGGATATTTAAGCATGAGTGTAAGTTTGTCAAATGCCATCTCTGACCTCCAAAGCTTTTATTGATTACCTGCAAGTCCATTGTGTTGCATTACACTCACACAGGCTACAAGACAGTGAAGTCAAGAATGAGCTAAAAAGTCCGATTTTAAAAAGAGATAAGAAATAGTCCAATTCCCGAGTTAACAAATGGTGCTACAATTAGCTTTGCAATAGAGGGACAAGATATATTGAATTATACTCTACACAGTGCAAGAAAATTTCACCAAAAGAGTCTTTGAAATTCTGAAACTCCACACAAAACTGAAGGAGACAACAGCCTTTTCCAAATGAATAAATAATGTCTGTGGAGACTAGTGGGTATTACTGCAATTGCATGTCAACTAATGTTTCCCACAGTAAAAAATAATAGCAGTGAGATTTAGACAATAGGATTCTGCTACCAGAACCTAAATCCCACTCTCTCCTAATCAGCTGCAACCCACCGAAGAGAGAGGGAAATGGGAATTGCAACACAGAAATCCTTTCATGAATTCTTCCACCAAAAGACAGGAGGTTATTTAGTCCTTGTCCCAAATGCAGCTCCTTTGTGCACAAATCCCTGGATGCTATAGGGAGCCCCAGTAGTAGAATGATACAGTGAAAAAGAAATGCAAAACTAAACTGTCTGGGTGCAAGAAGTAGCAAAACATATTTTTCAAATTGAATGTGGATGAATTAATTTTGCCCGGGTTTCACCCTCTAGTTCCTGGAAAAACTCCTCACACTGACCTGCAAAGGAGGTTTTTCCTTCCACCACAGTTGGTCACACTGCAACAGATTTGCATACTCTGGTGAAAACAAGAAGGCAGATAGGTGGGAAAAATCATCCGGGGCTTCAAACAGCAGAAACCAGCATTTTGTGGCACAGAGCAGGGGCGGGAGGCAGAGACTGGAGCTGAGAAGTTGGCAGGCACTACCTGTGAGGATCCTAAAGGTGAGCATGGGAAGCCTGAACTCCCTTTTTCCCTCCTGTCCCTTTGAAAGGAGAGCCTAGCTTTATTTATTTTGGCTGAAAGCTGGGCTGACAGACATCAAACAAGAAAAGACTAAACACTCATTCTCTAAGAGCTGTCTCTTCAGCTGGAGTTACAAGAAGAACTTGAGACTTTTTATCTAAATTCTAGTGAAAAGGCGCATGATACCACCTCTTCTTTGTCAGGCTGTGAGAGCTCCCTCCCCATGGGACAGGGGAACACCGGTAACACCACTGTGTGTACCCAGCAAAGCATCACAAATTTGGGTTGCAATACTTTCAATGGGAGAGCTAACAAAAGGAAGGCTGGTGGGAGCCCAAGCCCAACTTGTGTTTCCTTGCTTGTTGTAGACTGGCAGCAAGAAGCAGACGGCACAGGTGTATAGGTTAGTATAGGAGAATAGCTGAGCTAAATGCCCCTGAAACAGCAGGGTTATTGCAGAAGTGCCCAGCTGAGATCAAGGCTCCGCTCTCTGGTTATTAGCCAAACACAGGAATGAGGAGAGAAAGGAAGCATAGCTCTGCTTTATGAGGGAAGGAGCTGTGGCACAGGCTGCAATAAATGAATCTCTCAAGGTCACAGCACAAGCCTGTGCCAAAAGCAGAAGAGAAGCCACAGTTTTGGTGCACAGTCCCAGCCATGGCAGAGCCCCAGGCTGAGGCAGCTGCACCACAGCTCCTAATGAACTGGCTATCCTGTGCTCCACCTCTGCTACCCTCTTCTTCCCCACCCCACACTGAACTTTTTAAACCTGACACTCTGATTTAGCAAAAGCCTGGACACTTTTTTTCTGTTTTATTAAAAAAAAAAAAAAAAAAAAAGAAATTAGGTTCTTGTTAAAGGGAATGGAAGTGATACAGCTGTGGCTGTGATTAACATAGCTCAGGGTTGAACTGAATATTGCTTCTTCCCTGCAGTATTTTTAATTACACTCCTGATTTTATATTTGGAGACCGTCATAGACCTGTTCTGGTAAATTGTCAAGCAACCACAAGTCAAATATGTGTTAAATATGAGAATATACTGCCATTTTTATCTGATTTGTGGTTCATTCACACTATGTTATCTACTTTTAATTAAATACCATAAAATACACATGGTCAGCAGTTTGACTTTTCATTTCCTTACAGTGTCAGTAATTCAGCTTGATTGTTGCCACCTACCATAGAATTGCATTTTAAAGATGTTACCCCTGCACGGTGCAGATTCAATATCGGAACAATTTAAACTAGTTGCTAAAAATAACTACCACCTACTTAGTAGCAGCTCTGCCTTTAACAGTCACATGCAGATTCATGACTCTTTGCCTGCCTGACGAGGATGGGCAGCCTTGGGAGGCATTGCAGTGGCCTTGATTTGGGGGGGGGGGGGGTGGTTTTTGTTTTTGTATGAAATGCTTGTGTCATCTCCATGTTGATTGATAGCCTACCTTGTTCATTAAAGATATGGCTCAGATTTTGCTAGATTACCCCAGGCATTGGAAATAAGAACCTTCCTACTGGAGGCATGTTATGCATAGACTTAAAGTTCACCACTTCATTAATAACACTCCTCAGCTGGACATTTTACATGCCGCTCTGATATATGACTGTTTAGGTGCACTTTTTTTCCCTCCTACTACTCCTTTAAAGGGGACTGAATCTTTTTCAGCATTATCTTATTCTTTTATTTCTATGTTATATTGCTACAGTCCTGAAATTGCCAGATCTCATTATCCTGGCTGGATTTCTTTGAGAGTAACTGGACAATTTGCTTTGACCACTGAAAACAATCCATTAAAACTAGTAAGAGCCACAATGGCTGAACACCTGTGAGAAAGACAGAGTGAACACGACAGCAGCAGCATCGTGTCAGACCAAAGGCAGATCCAGTGACTTGTCTCCAACAGTCAAAAACAGCAAATACCCAGGGAAGAGGAGGACAACAGAACCAGCCCATACAATAATACATCCATGAACACCCTCCCAGCCTCTAGCAATTTGCAGTGCACGCATTTTCTGAGCCAGAGATAGTGTCTTTGCATATAACAGCCCTTGACAAATTTTTTCTCCCATAAACCTGAGCAGCCACTTTTTAAACATCTGAAAATTTTCAGCATCCACAACATCCTGCAGAAAGGAATTCCTTGTGTATGCTATGTGTACCATGAAGCAGCAACAGGTTTTGTTTGCTCTGAAGCCTTACTCGATAGCCTTATTTCATGTTCCTTTACTTTGTGCTAGAAGAAACAAGGAACCATCGTTCCCTGTTCTTCGTCTCAATGCTAGTAGTTATCACTTTACAACTCCCTGTCATATCTTTTCCAGGCTAAAAAATTCTAGACTATTTTATGATTCTTCATACAAAGCCATTCTCTGACTCTAATCACTCTTTTTCCATGCGTTTTCCACTCCTGCTGTGTCTGAAGGGTTGGAACTGAACCAGGTATTCAAGATGTAGGCAAAGCATGGATGTCTAAACTGCTAAAGAATGTCTCCTCTTTTTTGTCACCTCTTTTGTTTTGTACTACTTTACTAATAGCTCCTAACAGTAAGTCTGCTTTTTTTTAACAAACGCTAAGCACTGAGGTGATGCTTTCAAAGCACAATGTTGCAATTGCATCTTTTTTCCCAAGTGATAGTATTCAATTCCATGCTTATCACCATCAATGCAATGCTGGGACTTTCACCCTACCTCTCTTCCTCTCTTACATCCACACTGAATTTCATCTCCCACTCTATTGCTCAGGGACACGGTATGAAGAGGCACTTCCTCGGTTCTTTGCAGTCAGCCCTTGCCTTTATTATCTTGAATAAGTTGGCATAACCTCCAAACTTGTCATCTTATTGCTCACCCTGTTTTTTTAGAACATTTATGAAAATACTAAACAATACAGGCTGTAGCACAGATCTCTGCAAGGCTCTGCTATGGAAATGACCTCCCTATTCCTCACCGTTGTTTCCCACCTTTTAAACAATTATTTACCCATGTGAGAAGCTTATGGAGCTTATTTCCTGTAAGACCCTTGGGTGAAGCACTTTTTCAAATGCCTTTGTGAATTCCCTGAGGACCATATCACCCAGATCGCTTTGTTCATTTGCCTGGGGACTCCTTCAAAGGGCTCCTAAAGATTTGTGAGCCTTGTCCTCCCTTTTCTTTCTTGAACACACAACTTCAACATTTTGAAGGATGCCTTCTTGCTTCTAATACTCTGTTTCACCCTGTGATTTGTCATGTCAGCTCCCCTTTGGTCTTTCTCAAGTCATTTGAAGAAAAACAGGTGATGAACATTCCCTCAGAAGTGCTTAAGGGATAGCACTAAGATATTTGCAAGCTATCAACAACTAAGCTACAGAAAATACATTGCAGGGGGAGTATTTTATGCCCCAACAGTGAAAGATCTAATTGGCAGACTAATTCCCAGGTGTCAGAAGCCCTATACCATCTCCTTTGGCCAACACTGTAAAGCACGTGGCTAAATTTCCCACACACAGGCAGACTTTGGCTTCTGGAATATTTTAACGTGACTGATTGCTTCTGGCATAATTTAGAGAAGCCTTAATCTGAAGCAGCAGCTATGAGTAGACCAAGAAGAAAAGCCCCAAGCCACCTATACTGTACTGAACACATGTTGGGCAGATCGTGTCCAAGACCTCTGGCCCTTTGGGTGGCTTCTCCCCAGCACCAGGACCTCTCTCTACAGCCAGCAATGGTAGGCATCAGGTGGATTTCTGCATCCACTTTGGGGTGCCAGGAGTAAAAGACAGACATCCAACAGCTCACATGAGAGAAACATAAACCATGGGGGACACCTGAACAAATGGGGGTGTTGATCCTCAAGAAGAGAAACTGAGGGAGGTAGGAAAAGAGTCTTCACGTGTGCAGAAAACTCCTTCCAAGAGGAAGGGAACTGCTTTGTTCTCTGTGTCCATAGTGGACAGGACAAGAAATAATGGACAGAAACGGAAAATCAGTTGGGTGCTAGGAAATTCTTTTAAGAATAAAAATAGTGACTGGAGATCTTTAAGAGTAGATTACAGAAGCATCTGTCAGAAACTAAATAGATACAATACTCCTTGTTTGGATCAGCTGATCTCTTGATATCCCTTCCAGTCCTGTTTTCTACGATTTGTAATCCAAATTCAATTGACTTATATAGCCTTTGAATCGAACCCTTAGAAAACCATTACAGTCAGCACACACAAATAAAACAAATGAGAAAAAAAAATATATTCTTAGTTCAGTGTATTTCACTGAAGATACAAAACAAGAGTTTTCAGTGGCAGGAGGGTGAGCTAAGGAGTTACAATTGTGTTACAGGAAAGGAAGAAGTTTAAAGCAAGTTCATAATCCATGAAGAAGCATCTTTCATAATCCAGACAATCATATGATCTGAACAGGGGGCTTGTTTTGCTTAAAGAAGAAGGTAGATGTGGGAAAAAAACCTCTCAAATACATGAAAGAGGAAAAATATAATTTCAGTTTGATTGTAGATTATTATGGAATATGTACAAATCCCAGAGATGGAATATCTAAGCAAAACTGAACATTTCCACTTTCTCCACACAGCTGGTTAAAATGCTCTTTTCTCATTTTGAGTAAAGCAAGAGCCCTTGTTCCACAAAGAGAAAACAAACGAGCAATGAAAAAAATGTCACATTAGCTAACTCTTCTAGAGCTTCATAAGCCTGGAAGGCCTCATCTGTAGTACCTTGAGGTGACATCTTCCAAGCACTCATTTATGATTATGAAACATTTTCTCTAAGGGGGGAAAAATTAAGATTCCTCAAAAAAAAGGCAATCCTAAAAGATTGTGACAAGTCAGCCTAGCTTGCCTCATATGTAATTCTACCTAGCATCTTTTATCTAAATAATTGAAGCCAGATCTCTCTCTAAATAAGAACTTGCTACCAAAGAACAGTGAGTAACTTCTAAAAAAGAAAAGAGACTTTCACTGCATTTGGTGGCTATTACAACAGATTTTGGTGTGAGGTAATATTAGAAGGTAAGACACAGTAGTTTTGGTCTTGGTGTTGAGAATCTCAGCGTTGCAGGATGCCGGCATCACAAGGCAAGAAGAGGCAGGTTTATGCCCTGCAGCATGCCACAGCCAGCCAAGAGGCAGCAGGCATTTCGCAGGTTTGTGTATCCTGTGTGCCTGCAAATGCAGTGGAGGCAACTGCTAGCATTACCTTCCCCCTTTTACAGCTCACATCTCATCTAACTGGGGTAAAAAAATCTAGACTAATGTAAAACACTGAAAATGTCACTACAGCTGGTTCCTTCCCCAATCCTATCCTTGCATTTTTAAAGATGTTTCCAAAGAAAAGGCATGTAAATTTTTGCCTGAGCAGAACCAGGTGGAGGCAGTGACTTCCTTTGCTGGAGAGGACCTCTCTGAACAAATACCTATTTTGGCCATTTTTGAAATAATGAGGTGTTTCCTCAGACTCCAGAGTGCTCATGCCTTCCCAACAGCTGAGGAGCCAGCTGGGGCAGTGTCTACTATTTTCTCCCTTTCCCAGATTTTGGCAGGACAGTAAGGGCAAATGCTTTGGAATATTTAAGGCCAAAGATTAAAGGAAGATGAACAACGGAAAGACAATGGGAATGTGGTAGTGGAGAACAGGAATGTCAGTAAGGAAAGCATCTGAATGATACCTGTGCCAAGGCAGAGGTCTTGGAAATATGGCAGAGGTCTAAAATCTAGGACAGTTTAGCTATATTTTTCAATCTTCCAGTGATTTTGAAAATATTTTCTGACCCTCAGTCTTTTTTTTCTAACCTGGGGATAACAATTTTTTACTTACATAGTAAATGCTATGAAGTTTGATTAATCAATGTGAGCAAAACACTTTCCTGAGAGATGCTATAGAAGGTCAAACTAATGTTAGGTCATGGCAAATCTGTATTTGAAAAAGGTATTTGAAAAAGGACTTTCAATATAGGTATTCATATTTACTGAAAACACCACTAATTAAGTTTGTCATGAGCTGAAAAGAAAATATGTTTGTAAAAGGATTACAAAGGAATCATGAGGTAATCCCAAGATGCTAACAGTGAGTTCGACATTCAGGACTAAACCTAGCCCAGGCACAATTGGTGTAACTACACCCAAATTAACAGCAGTTGCATCAGGACTGAGTTTAACCCCCAGATGAGAAAAGTCAAGCTAGATTTGAAAAAAAAAAGAGGTTTCTGGTAATGGGGACACTATGTCACCTAAGATATAACTGACATTAAAAAAAAAAAGTAATGAGTCTGCTATAGTCAGTGCACAAAAGATGGAGGGCTTTCCTGCTAATTCAAGGTTTCCCAGGATATTTTAATCTTCAGAACTTGTTTAATGCCAGATTATCCCTCTGTAGGAGTTACATTTCCAGGTGTCCTTAGCTAGAGTCTGATAGCTCTTTCTGACTAATAAATGTCAATGTTGAAGGCCTGTTCCAAAGATGACTGGAGTAACAGGAGCTTCTGAAGCATGTCTTACAGACAGGTTTACTGTCATGTCCTCTTTCAAAAGCATTACTTAGCTATGGGTTTAAAGCAAACATAATGGTGGAGGCATGGTAGAGAGAAGCATGAACTGTTGCTTTAAAGATGAGATGAGACAGAGAGAAAAAGATTCTGTGGCTACTGCCCAAAAATATTAAGATAATGATTAAACTAAAAAATGCAAATACACAAGATGTTTTATGCTGCTAGGCAAGACCAGAACTGATATTAAAATGTCTCATGAACATTATAATATGTTCAGAGCAGGGGGGTAGAAGACACAGAGGAAAACAGAAGAGAAGCCATATGGTCATAGCCGGTGGTCAATAGAAAAAAAAACCAAAAAAAAACCCAAAAAAAACCCGCCAAAGCAATAAAACAGAAAGTACAGAAAGAGAAATACAAATCGGGGGGGGGGGGGGGGGGGGGGCGGGGGGAGAAACGTGTATTATCACACCTCTCTTGTGCACTTGCACAGGAAATTCTGGGCTGATGCCCCACTGTGTTCAGAACTACTCTTTCCACCTGAAGCCAAATCTGAGGACTGTCTAAGGTGTGTTCCTTAAGTAGGGTGCAATAGAAAGGGTTTTTTTTTCTAAGTGGAGGAAGAATTACAATCCCAAAAGTAAGCAGGGACAGTTTTATGACTCACTGATTCACCTGTGCTGCTGGAGCTGGCATTTTCCATGGCAATCTGAACATATCTGCTCTGAACCACCAGGAAGGTATAATTCCACCTCAACACACTGAACCTTCTCACGAGCCACCACAACAAGATTTGGGCAAGATTTGGGAAGTAGGAAATGGCTTGTTCAACAAATAGCCTTGCAAAACCCAAGAAAACAGAATGAACCCTGTTTGCTCATCTTTCAAGTCTAAAACCTACCTCCTGACACCTTAATTCTCTACAGTAACAATCCCTATCCCTGGTGTGTATGAGGAAATAAGATAGGGGAAAACTAATTTTATTGTCAGAGCAAATTAAGATGGTATAATTGACTACAGAGAGGGCAGCAGCCGCTTCTGTTCTCAGCTGCAGATACATTAAAGAATCATATACTCTGTGCATTGGTCTGTCATACGGGGACTGTTAGGGGTATTGGGAACAATCTCTTCCTGTGCTTGCCCCAAAAGCAAGCCAGGAAATTATATGCCACAAATATGGCTGCGCATCATCTTCACTGTGGACCAGTGGGTACCTGAGCAGCACACCGCATGTGTATGCATGACTGAAGATGGATAGCATGACATTTATTAACCATGCACATAATTAAAATCCTTTAAAAATGTCCTCAGAACAAAAATAACATATCTTGAATTCCACAGGACAGCCCGGACTGCCATCCTCAATAAGCTTCGTTACAGAGAGTTACACAGCTAAATCACTGGTATGGAAGCAGCACTCCAGGGACTGGTCTCGTATCAGCCCATCTGCCTAATCAGCAATGAAGCAACACACACCGGAGCTCCACAAGCACATTAAGACAGCACAAGCATGCATGCAACAATACGGTGAACATGATCAGGGAATGGATCTGGGCTAAAACCAACCCACTTACACCGGCTAGCCCCGTGCCTGAACCTGGGGCATGCTGTAGCAGCAAGCGCCCTGAGCAGTACAGAAATAGCTGCCGCTGCATCAGTGCTAACACCAAAGCTTTGCTCGAGAGAGGACTTGCCACCACCCACACGTGAATGATGTGAGAAGAAAAGATTCAGAAATTCAGTTTTGCTACCGTAGGGGCTTTTCTTTTTTTTTTTTTTTCCAAGAACAGTCTGGGACTGTGCTTGTGAGGTATATTTTTTCATAACAAAATCTATTCCTCCACTGAACCCCCATTAGCTCAGGGGATACAGTTTTGAGCTCTAACCTGACTTTCCCCCACCAGTCCTTCTTTTCTCTACTGTGCCCCTCCAATCACTTTTATCTGGATTATCATCTTTGTAAAACTTCTCCTATAATTGCTCCAGGAGAGAGACATTGCTACTGGCCTGCCCACAGAGGACTTTGTACTCCAGCCAGACTCCAGTGGTTTATTAATAGAATAACTGAAACTGGGTTAGGGCAACGAGTGATTCCCAACAAGACGGCCCACTGGCTTTGTATGAGTAGCAACAACTCCTCCTGCATAGTGCTACTAGTCTAAAATTAGAGGAGAGAGAAAAGGCCTAAGGAATAACCTACCTTCCGTACTACAGACAGACATCCCACTTGTAACCATAGAAGTACATCAGATATTCAAAGCTGCCTTCTCCTGGGACAGTTATCTATAATGCTATCTGAGAAAGAAGAATTTGCAAAAGAGGTATAAATGTATACATCAATCAATACCTCCTCATGTATCATCAACTCTCCCGGACATCTTAAATTCAGAGACAATAATATTTCTGCAACAAACTGGCATCACAGGCAAAGAGCTGGCAGGCACAGAGGTAACTAAAGTAATGTATGAATTTGTAAGATGTTTTGAATTTTGAAAGTTCCCCTCTCCCCCAAGTGAAGCAGATCTGAAACAGCATCAAACTTGTACCTCGTGCTTGATGAAAACCGCCAGTGACTAAGATTTCATGAGACTTTCTGAAGAGGAGAAGCAGGCAAGCAGAGCACAGGAAGCAGCTTGCTAAGCATTGCTGATAAGCAGGTGGAGATTGGGGTAGGAAGGAGAAATCAGATAGGCAAGGATCCAGTGAAAAGCAAGTCAGAAGGTGGAGGAGGCAGGGGGATGCCTGGATGCTCTTCTAACAGCAGTCATTTGTGTAATTCAGTGGTCATCCAGTCTATGCTCAGCCAACAACAAGGTCCAAGGGCAAACATCTGGCAGCATCCTCAGCCTTACAGAACTTTCCCAAAGCCTCAAATACACCACCAAGTGCCCAGCCTTGCTGCAAAACATTTACGAGTGCTGTGAAGTCTACTCCTCATCAGTGTGGACATGGCCTGGTGCCTCTGTGCCCCTCCGTGTCCTTCCTCTTTCCTGCCTGCAGATGGGCACCCAGAGATACAGAAGGAAGAAAGGGGATCTTTTCTCCCTGGCCGGAGGGAGCGAGGCCATGGAAGCTGGGAGGCAGAGAGGAGTCAGCCCAAGTACAGGGAAAGCCAGCCCAGTCATGTAGCTTCTGTGGGCTCAGTGTGTGAGACAGGACAGGTTCCCCCTCCCTGAATGCTTCTCTCCTTCCCAGCACAGCCACATTGCCAGCTTACCATCGCAACCTGCCACACTGAATCTGTAAGGACAGGCGTATGCCGTCACTTAACCTTGGCTGGCCTGAAGCACCATTACCAGCTTCCCAAAGCAAGACCTTCCTACCACCAGCTACTACACATCTCAGAGCATCTGGTGAGTTAGCATCATTCGAATTTATTCCACTGCAACTCCCTCACCCCCAGCATCCATGCACACCCCAGCCAACTCCACCACTTCTGAGGAGCAAAGCTTTTGGCTGTCATGTATCTTTCAAAGCGAGTTAGCAAGGCTGTGTGTTTGCAATTCCCAGCTCGGCTCGCATTTCCTCTCCAGGTTCTGCACACCTCCGAGCCCTGCACTACAGCACTGCCACCAGCTCCAACAAATCTGGAGATGCTGCTGCTGAGCGGATCTGTTTATATCCGTAAAAATTAGTGTTGCAGCTCCACCTAACTTAAGCAGTTTTGCTGAGGAAATTACAGCATGGCATTCGACTGGCTGTTTAGAACATGGAGGAGTAAGTGGGTATTGGCAGCATGTTTTTAATTAAGCAGGTAAGGCCTAGATTAAGCTATATCAAATGGATAGTGTTTCTTTAATTTGGTATTGTCACTCTCCTCAGCCAGGGCATAAGGGGTTGGCCTTAAAATTCTTGTAAGTAAAAAGCCAGTCTCATGACCAACTACATAATTGATTAAACACAACTGTGGACTCCCATTATCGGGAAGTGCAATTTTCCCGGTGTCGCTTCGAGTCTGAAATACCTCAAGGGTAATTACAGACCGAGATGCAACACAGAAGGCTTTGAAGTAGGGAAAGAAAAGATTAGGGTGGCTGAGACGATCTGCGCCTGTTCATTTGTCCTTCACGGCAAAGACGTTAAGCCGCTGCGAAATGGTGCCCCGCCAGCACCAGCGGTCGCAGGCAGCCCTGGGGGTCACGCCAAAAGCACCACAGAGAAGCGGCCTCTTACCTCCGCGGCCCTAATGAAAGTTTCATGCAGCTGTGCTCCTCTTTGCCTCGGATTTGGCATGCCTCGCTGCCCGCCGCCGGGCTGACCACTCAAGGCGGAGAGAAGTGCACTTTCTCTGACCAGCTAAATTATTTACCCCGGGAACAATTATATAACATGACACACTAGGCTTAAAAAAGACCCTCTTCGGCATCCAAGGAAAGAGGCACTAAAACTAATTCAGAAATGAAGAGATCCAGTCTTTATTTCTAATTAATAACAGGTTAGAAGTAAAAACTGCTATTAGTGACAGAACATAACAAGGAAACCAAACCAGCATTGTTAAGAGGGCTATTTAAAGAAATGTTAATGAATTGAATTTGAAGTTCTTCTTAGTCAAGCAGGAAACAACTAATGGTTTAAAGAGGAAAAGTGAAGCATTATTAAATGCTGAATATTTATTATGTCAGTGACCAGTTTGCCAGAGGCTTTGAGGTGAGAAGGGAAGTTCAAAACCTTTCCACTGCATTTACAGCTACAGAAAGGTAAATTCATAGGCTTTCTCACATACCACACAAAGGCTTAATAATTTGTTTGGATTAATAGCATATTGTAGAAGCATAACACTCACACTTTAAAACTAACAAATTCAGCGAGAGCACAGAATTATCATTTAACCATTACTGTCTTCATAAAAACAAGTGCTCTTAATGCTTTGCAGTACATCTTTAAAGTGCTTTAAAAGCCAACAGCTAATTTATCCTGCCACAGCCTACCTCGTGGCAGGCAGGAATTGTTATCTCCCCTTTGCAGTTCAATGAACAACAGGGAGTTAAGTGACTCACCCACGGCCACAGAGAAAGTCAGTTTCAGAGCTGGGTGCAAAACGTGCAACCTCTTGAGGCGTGCTACCACTCCAAGCAAACTTGGGGTAACTCATTCACAGTATGGCACTAATAAGGACTCTTTGAGGGTTTTTTGTCTTTCAGAACTAGTTTTTTCAGGTTTTGACAGGCAGGTAGCATTCTCCTCCGAACTCTGAACCACAGTAGAATTGGAGCTTTTCGGATGGTCCTGCTTTTCCATCCCGGCCCCATAACATACAATGATGTAACAGCTGTAAGAACTGTAGTGCACACAGACCTAGCCAAGCGACACACTCAGGCGTTTACAGTAGGACCCATCAGGAGAGAACACAAAACTTTTGGAACTTTCTACACTTTTGAGTAACATGTGTGCCCTGCACAGGGCTAACTGCACCACAAAAACTCCACCACAAAAGGAGATCAAAGGTTCCCATATGGCCATGAAGGGGAAGAGTGAAAAGTGCCCAGTACACATCCTAGCTGGAGGCTTGAGCAACACTTGCCACTGCTTGTCCCTGGAAGCAGTGGTGGTTTGGAGCCACCTTTGCTTTTCGTGATCCCTAGAGAGCATTTTTTTATGCAGGAGTGCTCAAGGTTGCAACGATTGCTAAACACAGCACCTCCAAGAAGCCATTTCTGAGGCTGAGCATTATCACACACAACTCCCAGAGGATAAGAGCATGATCTGGATGTTATCACCCAGGGATTGCCCTGCTCTGCATGTACCCTCCTGTAATCAGCTGTGCTGGCTTGTTTTGTGCCAGTGGAGTGCTTGACAAACCACCCCCATGCAATGAGGATCTAGGCTAGGCTGCAAAGCATAAAAAAGAATCGTTCAACTACGCTGGTACATGGCAGTGTGGAAGAGCAGCCTCCCTCTGGCACCGCCAAACATAAGCCCACTGTTAAAGCACATAATGTTTAGCTACCATGGATATGACAATAACCACCCAAACGTTAGATAATGAAGCTCTGGCTGTGGGAAGTACACAAACAGGATGGCAGATCAAGTCCTGGCACCATGAAACAGCCTCAAAAAGAGCTGCATGGCAATTCCTTTTCTCTCATCCCAGGTCTGGGTGGGATGAGGTGGGCAGAGGATCTGCTCCAGACAGGCTCCTGCCTGCAGAGGTAGTCCCGCAGAGGAACATGCCAGCAGATCTGATGTATAGCTGCACTGGAAAGGTGCTGTGATTTATGCCGTGTGCTCAGCAAGTCCCTGCACCCCCCATCCTCCATCACCTCTTCTCTGATGTCCCAAACGTAGTTCAGACTCCAAGAGGAAAGCCCTAAGAAACATAACTGCCCTGCCTTTCTCAGGTGTATTACCTCTGACATTCATAGACGTACAAAAAGATGGACGATGATTCCTGCCTACTTCTCCAACATATGCAAAAGTTCAGACAGTGCCAGGTCGTAGAGGCTGGGGAGAAACTTTGCTCTACCCTTTGCAATTGCAGAGAGCAAGTAGCTGAGATACCTCCTCAGCACAAGCACTGGACGTTTGTGGGTTTAGTACTGAAAGGTTCAAACTCCCCAGCCAGCTCAGATATCTTTGTCCAAATGAGACTTAATTTGATACTCAGTGCTATCGCAGTGCATAGGTACATCCTGGTAGATCAGATGCACCAGCCAGAGCTCCCACCGCACCTCATGCCTACCAGGTTTCCACATTTCTGCACAGAGGTACCCACAGCTGGTATCAGCAATAGGAATTTCACATAGTGTAGAGGAGGAAATAGACAGTGGAGATAAAAAAAACGGACATTATTTTCCCTCCAAAGCAGACAGGCTGGTATTAGGCTTTGTAGCTAACAGCACTCAAGAAAAAGAAAAAGTAGATAAATTGTGAACTGGCTATCCATGAAATGTGAATCATTAAAAAAAATTCACTGTTCTTGCAATGGCACGTTTTAATCACAGCACATTCTTTGTCTGCACTTGACTCTTCAGTAAGACTATTTTACTGCACTCGTGCTATTTTTTCAAACATTAAAAAAAGTCTAATTCAGTACATTAAAGCTTCTGTTAACGGGATTCTAGAGGTCAAAACCAACTTCCAAATAAACATTTGCTGGATCTTATTTATTTCCACCAGATTTTATACTAAATAAATTTGTACATATCCACTACTGTTTAACATCCAAAAACCAAAATTATCTCCACACTTAGACCTATGAAACCATTATACCTGTAGTTCCACTGAAAAAAAGCATATTTAAACCTCTGCAACCACACACAATTTTCCTTGCAGGCAAGGAGCAATCAGCTAGAATTAAGCAAATATACTATACCCATAGCAACCCAATTTTTGGATTTCCACTAATTCCAGTGATGTTTAATCATGTGTGTTTCCCAAATATCTTTAAACTAAGGATTTGGATATCTCTTCCTGAATATACCTAGCTCAGTCCTGTACAAAGAAAGTAATCTTCATGAAAAAGGATACAAATGCTTTAGCTTAATAGCAGACATACACAATCATTTGAAATTCTGTCTAATTAAAGTGTTAACTTTCTATAGAGACTCTGATGTTTGCTCAGAAGAGAGGTAAAGCCGTGATGTTTGCAGATATCATTTCAGTTGTATTGCTTCCAGGGAGTATTTTATTTGTACAAACCTAGAATCCTTCTCTACTCCATGTAAAAAATAGATTAGTCCCATGATAGTCTTGAAAGTCATATCACTCACAAGAAAATTAATAATGCATTACAAAGTATATAAATTTTAAAAATTAGAGGAAGTAGGTTGTAATGGTCCAAAGACCACTGTCCATCCCTGTTCACATCCAGCTCTCACAGAGAGTTTAACATCTTCCCTTCTGACAGTGCAAAAAGGTATAAGCGCAATTATTTTTCTGACAACTTCCCGTTAAGTCCCTAGTGTCCCCGGCTGTCCCACAGATGCAGCAGAGCAGAGCTATGAGTCCAAGACAAAAGCTCAAAGCGGCTGAGGAGAGGGGGAAGGCAGCGTCCAGGCAGCTGCTCCGTGGCAGCTGTGGTCCCCAGTGTGACCACCTAATTTAGAAGACGCTCCCAAATGCTCCAGCACACCTCACACTTAAGGGGGTTGTACCACACCCCACTGTGCAGTGCCAAACCCAGGCTAACCGGATGGCACCCCTCAACCTCCTTAGAGCAGAGGTTCCTCATATCAGAGTGCTGGCAGGCAACAGGATTTGGAAATTTGCTGCTTCATAATAACGAAGAAGCATCAAGTGTGAGCAAACTTTGGTACATAGCAAACGTATGGCAATTCTATGGCAATTGCTTCAATTCATCAATAGTTAAATGGCGGTTTAAAAGAAAACAAAGAGAAAATAGGAGAAAATGTACAGTTGCAGGATAAATACATCATGCATTGAGAAAAGCAAAGAAGACAGGATACTGTATGCAGGTCAGCCTTGTAGCAAGTTTTGCTCTAATAGGGCTAATGACCAAGAAAAAAGAAAAAGTGCTTGATGTTGGAAGCAATATAACCGGTGGTTTCAACTGTGTAATTAAAGTGTGCAACCTCTCCTTCCAAAATTTTCCATTAAAAGCCTGCTAATGAAATGGGCAGGGGACTCAGTGAGGAAGCAGAAAGGAGGGAAAGAGCCCAGACCCTCCGTTATTTTGGTGAAGTTCCCCAGATTTTGGTGTGGTGCTCAGAGAGCCCTTGTGATCCTGGGGACACTGGAGGAGTTCCAGTTTGTTTCCAGCCAGTGCAGAGCTCAGCCTTCCCTGCCTTTTGGTTAGAGCCATCGCTCTGAAGATGACCTGGAAACGATTTCCAGTACCACTCGGTTGTGGGTTGTTGTGGCACCAGGCACAGCAATAAATGCAGCCTTTGTCTGCATCAGCAAGTATATGGCAATGCAAAACCAGGTATTTTCTCTTACCTATTCAAAGTCCAAACTAGTCACTATTCCTTCTGGGTTTGGGGGACAGGGTGAAGAGGAGGAAAGGCTACCAACTGCTTCATTCCTCGGTCAGCAGCATGCTCAGTCACTGTGAGTTGCCACATGAAGACGTCAGCATTGCCAGCGGTCTCCAGAGGCATCAACAGACTCCCAACCTCATTTCTAAAACACAGAGCAACATGGACGTTTCCTCTGCAGCTGCTACAAATACTCTGAAAAATAACAGAGACCAGCTTTTATATGATTGCCACACACACACACACAAAAGAAACCCACTACACCACATGTAATCACTCCCTCTGAGAAAACAAGTCACAATGGGTTGTGCTGAGCTTCCTGAGCACACAGGATAATGAGGGAACAGAATATATGCCATGGGAGTTCAAATCTGAGTTTACCAGCACAATGCTACTCAAAAATTTTGAAATTCGCTGCAAAACGCTACCTGGAGTTTTTGTGGCATCCAGAATAACTTTAACAATACCTTCTTAATCTCTCACCAAGAAAATAAAAGCAGCACAGATCAGAAGTAAAAGGTGTGCAATCTGCTAGTGCAACTTACATAGCTGTGCTCTTTTGTGTTGAATATTGGCTTTTTGCACAACTTCAGCAGGCACATAAAGCTGTGGAAGAGAGTGCAATGAAATGCTGGGGATACATAACATTTCTGTTGCAGCTGTGTCCACCAGCTCACAGGTCCCAGGTCTGCATGTGGGCAATGCCATACACAGGAGTTGACAATCCTGAAGGAAACCAGGTGGCATCCTGAAGTCCCAGACTCCTGCATTGCACAAGCAGAGCTACATGCGTGCGGCTGGGGGAAGAATACCCCAGAGAGGGAATAACTGAGGTCATGGCTGGTTTCTGCTGAGAACCTGCAAAAGTGGGCAAGAGCAGCTGCTCTGGCTCTGGCCTACGTTCAGGTGAGCAGAGCGCTCCTGTCCTCAGTCCTCTGCATAGAGATGAAACTGAGGCTCTGAAAAAACAGCTCTAAAGCTAAGTTGTGCATATAAAATATAAAATAATAGAAATTAATCACAGTGAATCAATCTATTGATTATGAGGGACTAATATCTGAATAGGATAACTGTGATTTTAATACATTCCTTAAACATAAACATCTCTGTTTCTTCGCTCCTAAAAAGGGCTTATTTTTTGTTTGTATTCCTTCTAACTCGCTGTTCTTTGACTGAGTAGCATGATGTTGCAGTTAGAGCTGTCAAGCATCCTGGAGCCATAAGTATTTTTCAGACCACTCATTAACAAACAGACTTCCAATCTCAATATGCATTATCAAAATGAGATCTTTTCTCAACAGTTGACAATTATGTATTACAGTTACATGCTTACGATTGGTGACACCGTATTGTTAGATTTTGGTACTGACTTTTAACAGTGTGCTGCCTAATTACATTTTGTATTATATTCTGAGTACGTAGGAGTATTTTATTCATGGCCCCACTTTATTCTGCAATTCGTTTCTCAATAAATGAAAAATAATAAAATCCCAAATCCTAGCGTGTAGAGTATTTTTATTGACCCAAGTGTTCTGCTAGTAAACACAACTTTGATGGTTTCATGAGTGAAAGTTTATTAGGCTGTGTTAGTTTTAAAATACAATTGCCAGGGGACCGATGTTGAAATCATTTCTTACAAGACAAACTTGGTTTTGGATGCTTTCCCAGCACAAGCACCACAACGAAAGCAAAATGGCTATCCTGAGTTGTGACATTTTGCATTCATTCTTGCAGTGGCAAATGTTTAAACATTTAATGCTGTCTGCCACTTATACAGAAAGAAAACAAAAAGATAGCTTTGAAAGACCTGCTCCCTATTTGGTCTCTTCAGGGTAGTCCTCACAAAAAATTAGCCAACTACCCTTCTTGTAGCTCTACCCAACTGGTAGATACCACTCTGCCTGTCACAATAGTATCTAGATAGTGACTTATCTAATGCCTTGACTTGCTTCATACTTTTAAATTAATTTATCTTTGTTTGGTTTTGTGGAGCTATCCCCAGACTCCATTAATGAGAGTGAGAGAATTAGGTCCAAATGGTCCTGCCCACCCAAAAATTAGTGACCCAGCCCAAGGAGAGACAGGAGCTCAGATCAAGCACCTGAGCTAAGGAGCTATTTTCCAGCACTACTGCCTCCAAAAAAAGGGTCTCTCCTGAAACTTCACAACATCAGTCAGCCAACATTTCAGATCCGGCAGCACATTTAGAGGAGTGCCACTTCCCAGGAGCCCTCTTGGGGGAAATCGAAAGCAGAGACTCAAACCACAGAGGGTACGCAACGGTGCTGTTTTGAAATACCCTCTGTGCACGGGACCCCTGAGCTGCCCGACAATTACACCACTCTAACCTGAGCCCTCCAGCTTTTAGAAACAGCACCCATGGTCTTAAGAATTTTCATTTTAAGCAACCGGGAGAAAAGCTCACATCTGCCCCATATAGCAACAAGGTTGCTTGTACACCCAAGGCTTTAGCTCTCTGCCCGCAGCAGGACCAGACTTGTCAGTACCGGGGCAGGCCCACAGACCCTTGCAGATCCATGCAGGTGACAGGGGTCCATCAGCTCCTCACTGAGCCAGCATCCCTCCCATGGGACCCCTCCTCCTCTCTCTTACCTTGGGGTGAGCCATGGCTGGTGCAATACCTTTGCTAAAATGTTCCCAGGTGTCCATAAGGCCCCTTGAAATAAAGTTTGGGGGACTATTAAGAGACTGTTCACTAGCGGTGCGCAGGGTAGGGGGGAAGAGCATCACCAAGGGACACAGGAGCAAGAGCTGTGCTGTTCCCCTGCCCACACACCATATTGTCTTCCTCCAGCAAAGCTACTCCAGAGGCTTTCTGTGATGCCAAACAACACGAGCGAGGAGGAGGGGGGAAAAAAAAAATCGTCCTGTCTGTTCATTTCCACAAGCGCTAGCGAGACATTCTTTAAAATCATACACATGTAAAAAGATCTAGAGGTTGCTGGTTAGTTTGTCATATATTTTTATAGGCTTTTCTGAATGGTTTTAGATTTGACATAGTAACTGACTGTTACTAGAAATAAACTGTAAGTCAATTCCATGCTTCCATAATTCACTGCCCAGGGTTGTTCAAAAAGATTTAGTGATACTTGTGATAGACAGCAAGCCTCTTGATGTTTTCATTTTCACTTAGTGCCAGTAATTCCTCAAACTTGCTGACCTCTACAGAACAGGATGGAAAAGGGCTCCAAAACTTCTTTGAAGGCACTCACTCACCAAAACATTCGAAACACTCTCATTTCGCTTCTTTTCTTTTCAGGGCACAAACACCAATATGGGAATAAAGCAATTGTTGTTGTTTTTAAGAAGGCAACTGCTATTATTAGCTCCATGACTGATCATGTGGTTTTAATCATTTATAATGGAACAAGTTAAACTTCCTCTCCCCCAAAAAAGTATTTTTGTGACTCTGAATACAAGTTCTCCTGACAGCTGCATATCGATATTCCTTTGACCAAGCACCTTCATTTTGAACTTCGGCCTTTCTGTAGACATTTCCTTCTTCTCTCCAAAAGTTAACGGATATATTTTAAAGGCTCCAGGCCTGGATGTAAAAATACACAAACAAATCTGTGCCTACAGGGCCCGCTACCAGGAATGCTGGTTAGCTCGGGCTAACAAACATTTGAACATTCAAATACTTAGACACATTTGCATTCCTGGCAATTGTGCATGAAACCCACGCAGGCGACAGTACACAGTCATGCTCAGGAAGCTGATGGCCACGAACTATTTAACTGTAATAGTAGGAAGAGGTAACAAGCAAAACTGCTGTTGCGGCTCCTCTTAATGCAGAGTTCCCAGGACAAAAGCACCTTGATAGTATCAGCACGGATCTGTCATTACAATTTAATTACCAACAACAGGCCACTGACATTTGAAACTGTTTATCAGATTCTGATCCTGAAGGTGGACCAGAGGCCACTTCTCCTTCCCCCAGAGGGTAATTTCTGCTTCGGCAGAAAATGCCGTATGGTTAGTGCCGGGCTGGCACTGCATGTGGAAACCCGGTCGCTTGTTTACTTTGCAGAAGCAGAGACCTCCCTGATGGCGGTGAGCACTGCTGAGGGCTGTGGTCTTACCACCACCACGGAGCAGGTGGGAAGCAGCCAGGATCCATGCATAAACAGGATTTTGGGGGGAATAACCAAAAAAAACAAAGAACGGCCACCTAGCTCCCAAGACAGGGCATAGCAACAACTAGAGATGGAGCCTTCTTGGGGTATCTTTTAACAACCAGTTTGGAGACCACCTATGATTTTAACCAAACTGATTGAACCCCCTCCAGTAAAACCCGACCCTGCAGTGTTTGCAGTGGAGATCATTCTAAAAGCTCCAGGTATTTTACAACAGATGGAGCGTGATTCAGCTTTATACCGTACAGTCATCCACATAAATTATATCTCAAAAGTCTTCGCAGACAAAAAAAAAAAAAAAAAAAAAAAAAGGCAAAACCCACACACACACCACAGAAAACTATTTCTAGCAAAAAAAGAATGACAGGAATTGCATTAATATATTTCAATGCATTTAGACATCAGGTTATTAACCAAGAATTTGGAAGGATGGGAAGGGAAAAAAAATAATTCCAATCTGGGCTTTGCATGAGCCTCAACATCAGATGGACCATTCCGTCTATTTCTTTTCTTCTGTGCATTAACTATTTAACATTATTTTATTTTTCCTCTTTTTCTAAAAGAGAAAAAGAAATTGCAGGCTTTGCACACCCAGCAAAGCGGGCAAAGATCTTTTAAAATCTGTCTCTAGCAAGTCAGTGGCTTGCTAAAAATCAATCAGATAACAGAAGCCAGCACTGCTGACACAAAGCCATTAGCTTTTATTTGGACATTTTCACATATTGTCTAAACTTTGCCTTTTGTCTAGAAAGTTTACACCACACACACCCATTTACTCACTCGCAGAGACACCCAGGAGAGGAGGTCAGTTGTGACTCACTCAGAAAAAGGAGGGAAGGAGTAAATTGCAAAAAAGATGCACTGGAAAGCTAATGTGCCTCCTGCACTTTTAGCTGGAGTGCAGGTAAAGCCCCTAAACACACAGACACATAAACAGAACATACATTTTTTATGAATTAATTGGGCCTTTAGTTTTAATTGTTTCTTACAGCATAGGCCAATTAAGGATGAGTTGGCAGGATGAGGATCTTTCCCAGCTCATTTGAAGCTAGGAGAGGTGGAGTTTGCTTTGCCGGAGGCTCCCATTCACACATTTGGCCAAAAAAATGTGCATGTCATTAAACACCTCTGGTACAAATGCTCATTTTATATGGGTTGAAAAGTAAAAGCAGAAGACCAAAAAGTTCCCCTTTGGCCTCATCTGCCACTTTCAAATAAAATCAATTACAGCATCTCTACTTGTCTGAGCTTTGGAAAGATAAATACCGGTAAATAGAGATCTAGAATTGTTCCTAGAGAAAGTCTTAGGCATGCAAGTCTTCTGAGAGCTCCCCTCCTTTTATCTATAATTGATCCTCTTCACCTTCAGAGTGTATCAAGGTCAAAGCTTAGTTAAGAATTCCTTTTAAAATATATTATAGACACTTTTCAGTATATGCTGTACATTTTTCAATGCATGGGGGATTACAGAATCACAAACCCAAAGCACATTAATTGTAGAAGTAATCAGCCTAAGTGGTGAGTATGTATACCTTACAAATGCTGTATGGGTAAAGGAGCATCTTCCAGACAAAGGTATCATTTTTGTTGCCGGGTTTTTTTTTCCCTCGGTACAACAACATTAAGAATTTCAAACAAACATAATTAGCACTGAGGACTGAAATGGGCTTGCAAATATCACTATACTGGAGCCAGACAGCGCCTTGTGACATTCCTGGTAGCTGGATATAGGGAAACTCTGCATTCGCAGTAACAGCAAAGGATTTTACCGCAGGGAGAAGAATGGGTCTTAGACCTGCCCCACTCACACTGCTCTGCTCCAGGCAAGGAGCTCCTTTGGCCCTTGTACCCACCCTGTAAATCCATATTAACAGCAAACCACCAAACCGGATGGCAGCCAAGTGTAACAGTGAGCGAGTCCTCTCGCTTTGCTATTATTAACGGACAGCCAGGCTGGGTCAAGAGTGAGCGCAAGCATCAGCCCAGGTCAGACGTCGCAGAGCGTGGCACAGCATATTTCAAACAGGTAGGTGGTTCCCAGTCTTGTTTCTAACGGACTGATAAACACTGTGAGCCGCATCACTGCAGGTTTTCTTAGCAAAAGCCAACATGCTGCACAAGAGGGAAGGTTAAATTGCACATTCAAGCCAAACTAGAGCATATTGAGCAGGTGTTCAGCACTGCATTGGAGGGAATAAAAGGGTCTCGCTGCTGGGTGGGACTTTTCATCTGAATTTTCCAGAAACTGGGAGTAAAAGATCTTTACAGTCCCTTCTAGTCTCAAAATCTATGCATCTAAGAGTCTAAAGAGCTTATGGCCTGATTTTCCAAAACATCTACAGCTCCCCAGGAAATCAAGGTAAATAGCGTGGGTGGCATCTCCAAAGCAGGCCCCAGGTCTGCTGTGCTGTCTGATCCAGCCCACCACTCTGCCGCTGAATTCACTTAGGAATGATAAAGAAAATGAAAACTTGATAAAGAATATGAAAAACTGGCAAAACTGAACTGTGTAATCCTAAAATTAAAAAAAAAAAAATTAGAAGAAACCTTCCAGCTCATGATAAACATTATAATGAAGCCTCTAATTTTCCTAATGAAAGAATTAACTATCAAGATAACAGTAAAATGATTTATTAGATTTTCAAACATCACAGAAATAAAGTAGTAAATCAGTCTAGGCAGTAACTATTCCATCTCAACTTGCAGTCATTAACTCTTTACCAGCTCTAAAGACATCCTAACAACTCCATTTAATTCCATAAGCCTGTCTATAATCCAGTACGAAACAATAATTACTATTGACTCGTTAAACAGGAGTTAAAATCTGTTCTTCAAAATGTGCCTGAAGACATGAGGAGAGGATGACTGAGAACCTGTCTGAGGGCTAAAATGCTCTTCAAAAAAAAACCTTCAGAATTACAAACTTCTGAAACTTTAAGGAGGGCACCTGGTTACTGCCAGCTCTGCTCCCCATCTCTCCTGCCTCTGTCCCCCCACACTCATCCTGCTCTGGCAAAAATCAACCTGCTGTGTCCACAGTGATTTTAAATCCTGCAGTTCTCCAGCAGCTTCCTTCTTATTAAAACACAGAATATAGTGCTAGTTGCTAGACAAAGTCCCCCCCACCCTCCTTTCTCTCTCACTAATGGCTCTTTTCACAATCTGCAGCAAGGATCATTTAATCTGTGAAGAATAGAAATTTCAGTGTGTTTGTATACCATCAGTTATTACCTTTTATTTCTAAATTGTGTATTTGGAAGAGGAGGAAAGACTTAATGCCTTTATTTGCTGCGGAGCAAATGTTCAAGGATACTGCAGAAAGCAGTTTATCCTGGCATAATTTTAGATGCTGAAACTAGAAGGTGCTCCAAGCCCCTTGACTGCCCATCCCCTCTGCACAGGCACACCCGTGGCCATCCCATGGCATCCGTTGCCATTTCCCGCCCATTGCAACCCCACAGTTTAGAGGCAGATGGGTTATATGTCCACTTTTTGCATTTATCCTGATCACTCTTATCTATGCCAACGGTGATGGAGGCGCTTCAAAAGGCAAAAGCCAGGCAAGCCCCATTGCCGTGGGAGACAAGCCCCTCTGCCTACCCCTTCAGGGCAAGGAAAACTCCAGCAACACTGCCTCTTTGTGCTCCAATGCAACTGAACAAGGTAACCACGACGAAATACAGATGGATACAAAAGGCACAAATAATAATAAAAAAAAGTCTGTGTGCAGTAACATTTAAAGCTAGCTATATGTTAAGCCAGGAGACGGTAAAGTCCTCTTGACTGGCTTATGAAATTCAGGCACAAATAAAATCCAGGAGGCAGCGCAAATGCTGCCCTCACAATATTTAAGCCAATGAATGTAAAAAGAGAAATTGGAATATCAAAAATAATTATGTGAAAATAACGGTGTTTATTTTCCCAAGAGCTTGCCCACCTGCAAGTCCTGTTTTTGCCTATGTAATCCTGCATTTGTCTGAGCAAACTGCCTGATAGGGATAAAGCAGGACTCAGTGTGCTTGTGCCAGGGCTCAAATTTAGCCTGCAAGTTTCAGAGACCCCTGAGTTATTATGGGAATTAATCAAGGGAAGAGTAGGAATTCAGCCTAAATGTTCATCCTTTGGTGACTTTAAGTTACATCTAGTATCATTATTTTACATCAAGCTTCTGAAAATTATTTAATTTTTTTCTCTGTTTCATGCCAAGGTCTTAATCTTTACTGCACTGGCAGTGAGAACGTTTTAAAGAATCATTTCCCGAGACACATTTAATACATTTCCAGTAAATTGTACATAAACCTGTCCAGCTGGCTGGGTCATTTAATCAGCGACACACCCACTGAGTGCAGGATGCCACCTGAGATTTACCTCAGTGCTTTCAAAAACAAAACGATGATGGGATAAAGCTTTGCTAATGTGTGAGTGCGATGGGGAATACAAAGATAACTGCCCACTAGGGAGTACAAGGATCTTTTTAAGTTTTGTTATGGGAAAGATTACATACCGGATTAGACAAAAGGGTTTTGAAGATCAGCACTGAAATTACACCAGCTTTAGAAAAAGCAGCATTAAAATGCTGGTTGACTATTTAAAACCACTTAAGAAACAGACGGTAAAGTTTATCAAGTGTTTTTGAGCTGTAACCTGCACTGCTTTCAGGGACTGCTAAACATGCTTGGTAATGCAAACAGAAGTTTTCACGGGATGAGGGATCTGAGCAGGATCTGCTATGTCAGAAGCAAAATACCGACAGTAACTTGCTCACAGTCAGCTTTGCTGAAATTATACCTATAAAGAATGTTTAAGATGGGCCTTTTTTACTGGCTTCTTTTATGAATATGTTTTCTGAATTCAAGCCGGGGTGGCAGGGGGGAGGGGGGGGCAATCTTTTCATTTTTCACAAGCCGTATTTGATAAAGAGTGCAGAGGAGGCAAAATGCTGAGGAAAGACATCCTTCAGAAGCCAACCGAGGCAAAGGTGCACCACAGCAGGCTGGTTTGTGTCCAACAAAAAAAAAACAAACAACAGTGACTTGTTTTGTTTATGGTACAAACAACAGAATCCTTTCCTGCAGGTAATCTCGTACCTTTACCTGCAACATCACCAACACAGTATTAAGGGTGGCCCTGGTGCCTCTCCATGGGGAGCTCACACATGTGCTGTTAGGAGATGGAGATTTGGAGCCCGGGTCCTGCTCAATTACAGCTGTGGCTGTGTGAAACATCAGCACTTGGTGTCACTGAAGCCCTTAATGAGAAGTTGGGTGACAAGTTACAATCCAGTCCCCTCCTTTGTCCCTGCCACCACCTGCAGCTCCCTCCCTGCCTCGTGCCATTCTCAGAAGTTGAGACACCCTGACATCCTCGTTGCTGTTCATCACTGCCATTTAAGTGAATTTAATAAAATTATTTTTCTAAACTGTTTTAGATGCCATATCTATAATCCATAAAATTTATTGTACCTTTATGTAGAATTATACTAGAGTTGAATATATAAATCAATTTATAAGGTCTAATGACATACAAACGCTTAAAAACTAAAGGCGATGTAGTAAATTCAAATTACCATTACAAATGTAAGCTTTGTAGTCAGTGTGTGACCCGCTAAGGATTATATTTAACTCCCCTGAGAGTGGTTTATCATAAAACTTTATACTTTTATTACAGTGAATTATTAACTCCTCCATGATGTGAGTCATTCCATGCTCTGACTATAGCTTTTTTAATGACACTATAATAGACATCTTGCTAATAGCAGTAGGATTGCTACCTCTGAGGTTAAAAAAAAAAAAAAAAAAGACAAAAAAGGAAAAAAGAAGAAGTTCAAAGAAAAGATATGCAGAACAAATATGTGAAAATGCATTTGCCAACAGAATAAAAAATAAGGACCTGTAAGAAGATCCATTTGAGGCTGACCTACGTAAAGGTCATTACAGTCTTCTGACACATGGAAAACCAATAAGCTTACCAGGCTGGTATCTGAAAATAACCAAAATGTTTTACCATTAGAAGACATAAAAGTCTGGATGATTATGATCAGGAGGGTTTTCTTCTTTTATATGGAGAAAAATATTTTTTTCCTCCTGATGATATAGTTTAATCAAGTGACTTTAAGCCATCTTCATACAAATGACTTGCAAATCACTCCTCCTTCCAAGGAAGCTACTGTAGACTTTTCCCAGTCAACATTTGCACTATCCCCAGCAACCTGCAATTTAATATCCATATTTCCAGACCCTCCCTTGACTGCTGGGATTGGTCCAAAATCCTGGGAGATTTCTAAGCTTGGTGAAAGGACAACCCCAGGCCCATGGCAAGTCCAGGGTTGACTTCATTATCAGAAAAACAAATCCAAGGGAGGTGTGTCACTTCACCACTTTTTTGTGTTTTATTGCAAATTTCAAAACAGGTCTGCCCAACCAGGAAATGTCACCAGGGTAGATGAATTTCTCTCTCCAAAAACCAAGCTCTGCTCCAATTACATTTCCAACAAAAAATGACTTTTAAGATAAAGCCAGCCCATTTCTGACCAGATTTCCACATTTTGCAAGCACAAAGGATTTTTCCATATGTTTGAATATGATTTTAAAATGGCATGCACACATTTTTCCATAAGAGAATTCTACCAAAAAGTGACTAACTACAATCTGAAGCATGCCAAGTCACGTGGCATTACACAAAAATGAACCTGTGGATATTTTTAAATGATCCTCATAAAAAATAAAAATAGAAATTTCCCAGTTCTTGTATCTTCAAGATTCTTTAAATACTTGTTATTACTAAAACACAGTCCAAAAAATCAAGGAGACAAGCTTCCTATTTCTTCACAATACTCATCAATCCATTGATAGTACTCATTTGCTAGCAGCGTGAACACAGAGCTACTGAAAAACAGCAGGAAAATGAAAACTGGCAAAGGGCGTCAGTCTACCTGTATAGCCAAAAAAACCCCTAACAGAATGGGTTGAAACAACAGTAACGTATTACAAGTTCTCTGCAAATTCAGGAGCTGCTCAGACCTCTCTATATTAGTATCTTTCATTTAATGAGTCTATTTGTGGCTGCTACTTTTAAATCATTGCATTTACTTTCCTTTCGGACAGAGGCAATGGTTACCACTGCAGTTACTGGACATGCACTCCTGAAACATTAAAAGGACCTTGCACAAGGTTTTGCAGCAGTGCAACACTACGTGGGGAGAATAATCTGCAGAAAATTAAGTCCTGCCCCACAGAAGCGTGCCTAATTTCCCATGGCTGCAGTGAGGGCTTTCGAGGCAGAGGGCTTGTAGCTACAGGCCTTTTTATACATTTTGGTTTGACTGTTTCTTTCTTTTTTTTTTTTTAATAAGATAGAGTTGGGGGTGAGAGAGGCAAAGTCTTTTTATTTGAAGAAACTATTAGTATTCCTAAAACTAGAATGGATTATATGAGAGCAAGAGACCTGAGTATTTAAACAACTCTGTTTTGATGAATTCACACTGATCTCTATTTGCATTCTCAGGAAAGACTTGATGTTTAGGCATAAGCAAAAGGACCGCATTGCTGCATCCAGCTAGAAGAGATTTACCAAAACTCTGTGTGCTTTTAAAGAGTAGCTTTCTGCTTAGCAATTACTGCTCAGCCCCAGTTTTACGCCAGCAAGGACCGGCTGCACCCTTTGCCACAGTGGCACATGTCCCTCTTCCTGCATGGATTTTCCCACCACCAAAAGAGAAATTTGCCTAAGCCTGGTAATAGTTAAAGGAAAAAAAAAAAAAAACCAAACCACCAACCCTCTGCTCAGTGGCACTCCACCATTAGTTTCTGGGCCAGAACTGAAATAAAGGAAAGTAATTACATGTGCAAACTCAGCCTGTGGAATAGCAAAAGGTCTGCTGTTGCAACACTGGAAAACACTATCTCTTTACACAGGTTTTATGGGGCAGTTTAGCGCTGTGCTCCTGTTGGGTTTTTTGTGTCTCCAGTCTTTCTTTGTCAGCATTTATTTATTTAACTATAAAGTCTCCATTGAGGCTAAGGTTTGTTTACAAGTGGTTCCCAGCCCAGAAAGCAATTAAATGTTAGATTTACTAAAGCTGCGTAAAGTTGCAAGGGTCACAACCATGACACCAGAGCAAACTTGCATGCCCACTATGGATGTCACCAATGCATGTGCTCACCCTTTCGAAGGCATGGCCAGGACATGGCACTGAAAACTGCACTATTTCCTGGAGACAGCCCTGCTGAAGGCAGGTCCTGTTTGTTCATCATAAAACCTGGTCATTAAGCCAATTCATCCCCTGTTAAGTACACTGACCCCAGGTCCAGTCCTGAGCATCTCACTAGACAAACCTCTGTTTGCCTTCAAGATGAAGGAGAAACACACTCACACACGGAAGAGAGTTATAATTTCTTTTTTTTTTTGGCTCTTCCTGAGCCAACCGATCTCTTCATAAAGGCACACAACAAACTTGGGACAAATTAGTGACCACCTACCTTCCACTGCATTTGGTTTTAAGGTCATAAAGAAACTCCTTCCTGGCATCTGCCCGAGTCTATAATAACTGGAAACTCAGGGGATGTCAGGTCTCCTCTTCCACCTACACAAGATTTACTTTGTGCTGTAAACATATTCAGATATCAGCATTCCTATTCATTTCACAGGTGATTAAAGGAAGAACAGGAACAAACTGCACAGTGAAGGATGGCGCAGTCCGTTGTCACATTTGCCTCTCAGTGGTGAGGCAGAGGCTGGTTTGCAGAAGGGTTTAGCGGGGTACCCTGGAGCAACTTGCCTCTCCATGTAGCTACCAACATTACATGTTTAATGTTAGCTAAGATGAGTCCTTGATTTATATTTCACTATCCTCCATTGCAAATGATCAAGTCCAGGGGCAAGATCTGTGAAGTTTATGGTGGCAAACAAAAGAAATCAAAGCAAAGAGCCTCTTTGCCTTAGGTAGGTGCATGGCCCAAACAAAATGCAGCTGCGTTTTGAGGAGCCTTGGGGAAAAATGCAATTTATTCCAAGAAACCATGGGAAATGGTGAGGCTGGGCAGGCCAGCACCCCTGCAAGATGCTATGAATGCTCCCACTGAACACAGGGGCTCAGGTTTGATTCCTTCTCCTTCACCACGCACAGCTATCATACTCTCCTGACATCCCCTGTGCATAAGATTGAAATGAACTCCACAAAGTCCCTGCCCTGCCATACAAGTTGCGCCAATATAGAGAGTCAATCAAGACCCCAAGAATTTGGGAGTTCAGTGATAACGGCTCCTTCTGACAACCACATCTTGCCAACATACCTCTCTGTCAAAACAGTGGTACTGCACATTACTGAGCAAATTGCCAACTTTATGCTTTAACAGACATGGGTACAGCAACTTGATTAGGGTCCAGCGTTTCATAAGCTCTGTAACGTTGAACTCTTACTTTGGTGCATTTTAATGCTCAACTCTAATGGTGCTCCTCCGTAACTGCCAGTTTTCTTTTTCTAACATCTAAATGTCCTTGTTCCTGAGAAGGAGATGGATGAAAAAAATTAAGAAGTATAGTGAGTGATTTCACATTCAAATCAAAGAGGTGCTGTACTTCAGGAAGTTATAAGCACCGGCAAACAGGAGTTTATAATGAAAATGCCTTTTCAACCATAACTACAGCATTGCAGTAGTAATGCTATAGTACAATAAACTATCCTATTAAATCTAAAGGGTTAGATTTAATAAGACAGTGGTTGTATACTAAATAAATGCCAAATGATTATTTAAAAAAATCTTTTTACTGAGGTTTAACAACTGTCTTATATTTGCTGCCTTATTACACCCAAATAAAACACATGTACGAGAACATGTATTTAAACTATTGCATAAAGCACACCAAAAAAAAGTTACAAATGGATTACTAAAACCTGAAAGAATCCAGCCTTTGTAAGGTGCAGTTCACACCTCTGGGTTAATGAGGACAAAGTCAGCAGAGTCACTTATCAGATTTCACCAGAAATTGCTGTGTGCACCCACTAAGGATGGCCACATAGCAGCCCCGCTTTGCTGAGCAGCGCCCAGTGTCCCCAAATCACCGTGAGGGTTTAGCCCATGTGAGCTGCTACTTCTCTGAGCACATCTCTCTACTCAGTGGAGCTCTCAAGGAACACGCAGTTTTCACTACTTAAAATCATATTGGTTTGGCTGTAGTAGAGAGAAAGGTCAATTTGCGTACAATAGCCATTTGGAAGGTAGGAGGTCTCAGGGAGGAAAGGAAGGAGACAAAAAATGTTGTAGAGGCATGCAGAAATTTTAGCAGCTTACCTAAAGCGATTAGGAAGCAAACACCTTAAGAGACAGAAATTATATGCTGCTACTGTACCAAAATCCTTGAGGTCATTTGAGGCTGGGTTTTTAGTTTGTTTATTTATTTGTTTTTAAGTTTCTAAATTCAAGTTTAATCAAGGTGGCTGAGAAAATAGATTAACCTTAAACTCTATTTCTGGCCAACAAGAGATGGAGGAAACGTTGTAGCAGGCAAGCAAAAATGCATTGCTGACAAATGACTCCATTTATAGTCCAGATTTCGGACACCTTGTCCTTAGTCACCAGTGACATCTAATTTGTCCCTAAAAAAACTAGCCCTTACATCTTTGTTACTTTAGGCTTTAGGTTAAGACATGTGGATGTCCCTCATAAATCTGATCTCCTATAGGGCCTGTCTCTTTCCAGTAGTTTCCCAGTTGAGAAAAAAAAAACAACAGAAACCAAACCCCACCACTACCCTTTCTTTTCCTTCCTGTTCCAAAGACCTCATCAGGAATAAAGAAATTGTCCTAAATTTAGACATGTTAATCCCATGGCGTTTGTGTGAAATAGGTTAGCCAGACTGAGAACAAAAGGGGGGAGCAGAAAGCTATAAAAAGCAAATGAAGGAGAGAAAAAAAATATATCTACTGTACTTCACTGGCCAGAATCACTGTGGGTATATACCATACAGGGACATCCGTCAGCACTAATCAATACATGTGGTGTTAGTCATGGATGATAAATTTGAAAGGGATTATAACTGTAAACAGTGATCAATAGAGACTTGCTGGAGGAGACAGAGAGGAAAAAACAACCTTAAAATGTTACACGGTTAATAAAGTAAGGGGTCAGTCTTAAACAAAACTCCAGTGAGACCCACTTATTTCAGAGCTATTTCTACAAGGAGAGGGAAGGAGGAGAAAAAAAGCCCTACCGATTTTCATAAAGCAATTGCTACTAAAAGGACACATTATTAATTTACAGCATATTTGCTGATCCCTCCGTTTCAAAGTCACATCCTCCATTAATGTTTGGTTGGAGATGTTTTGCTGGATATAAGCTGGCATCCCCGAGACCCCCAGAGAGAACCTTGCTTTCCTCCTCACTCTGCCCCCCTTTTTCCCCCCCCTTCCCTACCACTGACTTCACTATGGGCACATGAGTGATCAGAGCATTCACAATGGTGACATTCCCCTCCGCAAACAAATTCATCCAGGGCTTCAAGTAAAAAATGCAGAGAGCCTCTGCTGTTCACCCACAGATGAATGGAACTATCCGTCTTGTCACCAGGGGTCGTAGCAAGAGGTTACTGCGAGTATATACCTTGGCTTCTGTGCTGACGTTTGCAAGCAGCTCCCTTGCAAAAAATAAAATAAAATAAAATAAAAAATCCTGCCATATCAAGCACTTATCCAGTCCCTCTAGAACCCTTCTCAGATCATGTCTTTCCACACCTTTGGAGTCACAGCTCCAGGCTTGACATATATATTTTTTTTCTGCTGACCTTTTAGCGTCCTTTCTGCCACAGTGTGTAAACCATAAGCTGATATATGAAGGCAATTTTTAGTGGTGCCACTTGTATCTGAGTGATTGCACACGCTTTACGTTTCTGGCCTGCCACCCTTCCACCTTTTGAAGATCTCTCTATTTCTTTTAAAGGAACTGCAACAGAGGTGAAAGGAAGTTTAACTGCTTCAAGACTTTGATGGCCCAAGAGCACCTGGTTTGGGTTTTCAAGAAGATACGCTGCAGATTGGCTGACCAGTGCTTATGCTCAAACACTAAATCTTTCTTTTCTTGTATATAGACTTGCAGGGGTTGAAGGAGGGGAGGAGAAAGGCTGTGTAAACCATTTCCCAAAATTTAAGCTGGCAGAGATCAGTGATCACAGCAGGGCAGCTTTGCAAATATGTTACCGATAAGCTCCAAAGATCTGGAGTTGCAGCCATGGGGACTGCGCCTTACAGGGCATGGGCCTCTGAAGATTTTCATCGCTGGAGCACGGGGATACTCTCTGTGAAGATTTGCAGCAGATGGCTGCACAGAGTAATTTTTTGTTGCCTCTCTGCCACTCCCTACCCTTGCTGCAGCACTGGCGGTGAATCACTCAGGAGAACATGAACAACGAGATGGCATCAACCATTCCTTACAGATTTGCAGCACACCAAAATGGTAAACTCCCACATGGCCACAGAGGGCACACACACACACACACACAAAAGCATTATAATGTTGCAACAGTCTCTTCCTAATTTACTAGTTAAATAGAAAAGCAATAGCAATAGAATAGCAAGTCAGGGAGGACCACCTCAAGGCCAAGATGACCCTCTTTAGAACCGCTGCTACCTCCTCCAAGGCAGCAGATGCACCAACTTGCAAATGTGGAACCTCAAAACCACACAGCATCCTAAAACAGGGTCACAGTCTCAGGCAAAGGGGACAGATGTGCTTCAGAGCCTGCAGAGTCCTTGTCACCAGCTACAGCTGCATGAGTCACCTGCAGCTACTGAACTCACAAGATCCCAAATCAACAGCAAAACTACAAAAAGTCCAATTTTGTCCTCACATCTCCTGTTCAAGAAATGGTTACCTGGTGGGAGATGGAGCAAGGAGGTGATCTGCCAATGAGACTGTAGAGAAAGTATTTGGGGAGTCTAAGGAAAAGTGTAATTCAGGAGAGATGAGGGAGATTTGCAGGAGGGAAGAAGATGGTGGTGCCACCAAAAGGATGTTGAGACTTTGGGAGGGGGACATAAAGGAAGTGGAGTAAAGAAGTGGAAAGAATGAGTTAATAAGAGATGGAGGAGAGTGCACAGGGTAAAAAAATTAAAGCTGAAAATTGTCATTAGGGAGCAGTGCCAATAGAGCAAACCCAGATCCTTGTCAGAATCACCTGGACACACAGCACCTATAAAGCAGGGAGGTTTGGGTGCAGGATAAAGGTACAGAGTTAACGCCAGAAATCTATTACTTTTTAGCAGCAGAAACGGAGGACCACATGGCTGCCTTCAAGTTGGGGATGGGAGGTTTCCAACCAAGCGAGTCGCTGCGTAGTTGCCATGGGCACAATTTGTGCTCAAGCTGTGCGCAGAGGCCAGGATTTGGCTTGGAGCCCCTGGGTTAAACATTACCTTTGCAACACACTGCACGGGTGCCTTTCCTGGGCAGGGGGGTGATGGGACAAAATTCCGAGGCATCGCCTGATGGTCACCAGGAGAGACCCTCCTTGGGTACCTGTGTGGCACGTTACGTATGTTACACATACTGTAGTAAGGAAGGGAAGAGAAACCACCAGGCAAAGAACTGACAAAAAGCTTTGACTGTCCTCCTTGGGTCTGATCCAAAGTATGCTTTCATCACACAGTCATTGATTTAAGAGTCGGTCTGAGCCCTTTCTTCCAATGGGAGCTGGATTCCCAGCTGCCCTTTTTACAAATCCTGGCCTTGGCATAAAGGGAGTATAAATAATTTTCATTTCAAAGAGCGCTGCAATTGTCCTGTATTTTAATGCCAGGACACTAAGAGTAGCCTCTCCTGTGTGATGCTGGGAAACATCACCCATCTCACCTCCAAGGGCCCTCCCTCCCCCTGCGAGGCATCCCCTGGTACAGACTGGGTTAGCAAAGGGGCAAAGCCCTGGGGGCCAGGCAGGCATAAAACTGCGGTTTCTGCGCAAGGTTGTAGACTCGCACTAGTGGTCTAGTGACCCTGATGATATTGATGACAATTAGTAGACAGAGATTAAAATGGAAATGAGGGAAGGATTCGTCTGTCACTTTATCCATCAGCTGTAGCTTGCCCCAGGCAACAGACACACACTGGGCTTTTTGTTTTGTTGTTATTCCCTTGTTCAGCTCAGTTAGTTTCAGCGGTTTGCTTAGTTATTACTAAATTTTTCTTAAAACTGCTATAAAAAGGAGTTTTTGTTAAATATCCACTACTGAAAACTCACAGCACTGATCGTGCAAACCATCCCGGGTTGTGTCTGCTCTTGCTGCCTCCCTGATGCTGGGGGTGTTGAAGGGCTCTGCTTTCTTCTTCCTATTTCAGTAGCTTCTGTTTCTTTTGTTATTTTAATACTTAGGAAAGCAATTGAATTGCTAGGGCTAGTGCCTGAAGGTCTCTGTTTAACTACAGACCCACTAACAGCAAAGGAAATGGCAATACTAAGTTATTACATGGCTGTGATGTTCAGCCTGGATGTAAGGAGACAGGGAGAAGGAGGTAAGGTTACATGTCCCCTCAGTGAATCCTGTCCCATCCACCCTTCTTCTCACAAGACTGTAAATTGCCATTTCCTGTGATCAGGGGACACATCTCCTGAATTCTTCCTGAAATTAATTTCTAAATCTGATGACAACTCACATGTTCATCTTGTGGAACACGGGGAGGTTTTGTTTAATCCTAAAATGTCATAACTTGGCGGAGAGTGAATTCTTGTGTAGCTATTAGAAAATTCTGGTTCACAACCACTAAACCATTTTTGTTCAGTAGTCCACTCAAAAGGCTAGGAAAAAAAAAATCTTCCGTTTGGGTTTGGAGTGGCATTAAAACATGCTCCTGAAGCTCTTACATGGTCTGTAACACGGTGCTGTCTTCATGGCACCAATACTTCCATCCGACTTTCTTGTCCTCTCTTGTTGCTCCCCAGTGAGTTTATATCTCCCAGGATGCACCTTTGCTACTTCTACTAACAACACCCCACTCCAATGTTGTGTATACCCCATATGCAATAACGAGCAACTACACAGACAGACAGCCACCCTCCTCCTGAAAAAAAAGCAGATTCAGTATTCATAAAGTATTAGAGAGCAGGCTCACATCTGCCACGGTCTTTTCATGGCTTCTGCTGTCACCAGCTCTGCTGATTTGCTCCCGGGAAAAGCCTGGGCACAGGCACGGCAGGAGCCAGGGAGCAGAGCTCGGGTCCCCCCCTGCCACCGCTGCCAGTGCAGCCCACACTCCAGGTCCCCAAGGGACGGAGGCAAATAAATAAAAGAGATGCCTCTGCTGCCGTCAGGGCACTGGCATCGAGAAAGCTCCTTCCACTTAACGCAGTCAGCAGCGATTAAGGGCTCACTCTTTAAGCTTAAAAAGACCATGCTTTGGCCCTGATCCTGCAATGAGATGAATGAATGGTTGTCATTCACGCAATTTCACTGTGGATTTAAAAAAAAATTTGTTGGAAATCTGCGATTTCCCAATGGGAATGCAATCGCTGTTATAGATTGAAATCTTGCTGGAAAGAGGGCCTGGTCTAGGGTAACACACTGTGCAGCAGGTATTCTGATACACCACAAGAGAAGTAGGAATGATTTCTACCTCCATCCCCACATTTCCCAGTTGGGACTAAACCTGAACAACCTGATTTATTACACCTGCTTTTCACGTGGTTAGCTGCAAATGTTTCTCAGGTTTCTACTGCTGTTGATGGACTACTGACTAATCAAAAAGTCAGGAGTACAAATTTGCAGTACTGGCTGCTAGCCAGTTTGCCCATAAAAGGTTTCCAAATGGTCACTGAGCCCTTAACCCTGATGAAAACAGCAACAAAGACACTGCCCCAAGCTCCTGCTCCAGTCTCTCTCCCGCTTTGTTGCATGCAAACATCATTGCTTTTTTTAAAAGAGCACAATTCCAGAACCTGCAGTGGAGAGGCCTTTCTACTCATTAAAAGCTACATGTGGGTGTGAATTATTTTATAGCCTCCTCAGAAATTATCAGACCACCTCAGAAAATGATTAGTTTTCACATAAGGTGCCAGATCCTCTGGTCCATTTAGGCTGCTTTATGCCACTTTGATGGCTCAGCTCAGCCCTAAATAAAACAGGCTTAATTATCCTTAGGATTTCTCCTGCCTTGGGAAATCTCCAGGTAATGTGGAAATGCCACAGGGACTCCTACACCACCACAGCTATTAGCAGCAGAGTACAGTGGCGGGGATATCCCCACGCCCCATTGATTTCCTGCTGCTGTGGCTGTGGGCATCTGGCACAGATGAGGGCCACCCTCGGGCTAATGCTATTTATGCCAAGGAAAGGCCTGGGAGCAGGATGGCCCCAGGACTACTGCTTGAAAATAACCTCGCAAGTCCAAGTCTAAATCAAACATGAAATAGGTACGGCTTGGTTGGTATGCCCTACTCCGAAAGTCCCCAGCTAATGGGAGGAAAGGGGGTCCTCGGTTTGGAAAACTTCTTCAGTAGTTTTCCAAAGCCCTCACTGTTGCAGGAATACAAGTGACACAGAGATATACACAGCCTCTGAATATGCATGTCTTCTCAGAAAAAGGGCCTTGCCTGCCATTGCCACCCTGAATAGTCCCACTCTGAAAGCATGCCAAGCCAGGGTGCTACTCTTAAACAGAGGCTACATGGGAGGACACTCCTGGCCCAATGAGCTAGTCAGCAGATGCCCTGCAAACACAGCAGAGGAAAATAGCGTCTTCCAGGGTGAATTTCAGCTCATCCTATAGAAGGTGCTTAGACACGGCCAGGGGAAACACCTTCACACACAGAAGTGGGTGACCAGCTCAGAGGTTTATGCTGGAGTCACTGATGTCTTCTCATATGCTACTACCTCATGGGTAGTTGGGGCAGGATGGGTGGATTTGCAGATCTGTCTCCTGCATATGTAGCAAAGACACAGAAAGAGAGAGGCTGGACTTACATGGGGGCACTGAACACAGCACACAGAATGGGGCCAGATCTCTTCGGCAGAAATCCACAGCCTCTTCCCAGCACATACCCCAAGTAGTTCACTTCTGTCACAAAGCCAAGACAGGGTTATTCGGGAGCTCACATTTCAATTGCCTTTGTCTGTCTGCCTTCCTGAATCTGCAAACACCACTGCTGTAGAGCAGATCTGTGTCACATTCGGAAAGCCAGAATTTCTGCATCATGCTGAGATTTTGACAAAACTGATGGGCAAGCTCCCCTCGCACTAGAGAAAGTTTCTTATGCACCATGGGCGAGTGGGCGAGGGAATTTGTTGAGACCTGTCGTAGCACCAACAAGAACTAAAAAATCTTGCAGCAGCTAGTGCCATCTGAGCCTGTCAAATTCCACTGCAAACAATATGTCACTTTGCTGGGGAGGCGGCGAACAATCTGAGGGTGAGAAAAAGGGACGTCTGAAGTATCCAAAAAACTCACTCCAAAGGTTTTAAAAAAGAAGAGAGCCCATCCATGCACGCGCACATGCACGCACACACACGCATGTGGTGCCTCTGGCCAACACGCATTCACTTGAGAACTAGAGCTTCCAGATTTTCATCAGTCAGTTTTTAAAGTATTATCAAGCCTCCTCAGTTCTAGTAGAGAAGGATAATGTCAATTTTGGCACACCTTTCTTAAATTCATGGCCAGAGAGCCCAAATGCTGATGGAGTAGGCAGGCTGCAAAGCTGCCTACCTTTCTGCCAATGTTCAGGGATAACAGGCTTCAAAAGGACCAAACCTTTTTCTCACCAAGCAGTGGTTTACCTGGGCTCTGAATTGTACACCAGCAGAAGTGATATAATTTGCTTTGTGCCCTCCGGGGGATTTGGAGAATCTCAAAGCAGTCGATTACAGGGAGAAACTGGAACCTTAGAGTATGTGCCAATGGCCCCATGCTCAGGGGCATTTTCCTCTTCTTTCAAACTCTTTCCCGGAGCCACACACGTTGTCTTCCACATTTCTTTGCTGCCCCACCATATGCTGTATTACCAAAAAGCTAAAGCTCATGAGCAATAAACCTGCTCCTGTGGAGGTGCCCAAGAATGACTCCAGGGCTGTGGAGGAGAGCAGGGAAGCCCTGTTGCACCGGCCTCTCACCAAGGGTTTATTAGCCAGCATGATTTCCAAAGGGTCTTCAACTCTTTCTAGGCTGAGTGTTAATGGTGTTCCATTAACTGGGTTTTAATATCCCAATGCTTTACACTACATTATAGCCTTGCAAAAGCTACCGTGATAAAGGATAAATTTTGGAACGTATTTGCAAGAAACACAAAGCTGACAGTTCCCATCTGCATTATGATTTGGCCCTTCCAGCAAGGGAAAATCCACAGGCAAGGGAATATGACTTTCGATTTAAGTGCAGTGCTTTATATAAAATTTAGGGGAAGGAGGGCAATACCCTTCCCATGATATCTGTTAACATTGTCCGTAGGAAGGAAGAGGCAAGCAACACAATCATACAACAGTAGTACCAGAGTGAGTGAGAAATATCCTGGAAAACACACATTGAATTAAAACCTGAAAGTCTAAGAAGAAAACAAAAAATTAGAAAACTGTGGCCATTGAAAAACAGAACAGAAACAAAACAGATCAACAACTCACAGAGCAAAACAGCATACAAATTAGAACAATCAATATGAATAACAAGAAAACCAAAGCTACGGATCAAAATCTAAAGCACACTTGCTAAGTCTAAAATAACCACATTTCTCTCCGAAATGCAAGGCCAAAGCTGCTTCTTAAGGACAAATCATTGATGCTAATTACCTGCACACGTTTGGAGAGCAAAAGCAGAGCCTCAAGTTCTTTTAAAGGAGATGGATGTTGGAAAAAGACATCCTTTCTTTGGTGTGCTAAAAGAGCTTTTCTCCTTCCCCCTCCCCCAGCAATTGTTTCATAACCCCAAATAGAGTCAAAACACCTCCCAACTCCCCAGCAAAATAACCACGTTGTAGTACTGACTTCTCAGAATAAACTCACTTAAAAATTACACGTTTGAAAATGATAAGAAACCTCCTGAAAACATTCAGCTAATGAAACCAAACCTTTTGCTATGAACACTGTATGTCTGAGCAAACCAGATCTTCCTAGCCCATAACAAGATTCCCAATTTCTCAGATAAGCACAAAACCTTCTTCTGTGTCACCTATTTTAGTTGCAGGAGCGCCTCTCCTCCCTTGTCAGGTACCATCTCACAGCCCCGTGGAGTCTTGTTAACTTTCTACCTTTTGTGCTTCTCGCTGTTCAAAGATTTCTAAAACCGCACACAAGAAAGAATTGAAGGGAAACTTGTCAAGGCCAATCGGTCTAAAGTTGGACCTATCAACTGTGATTTGCTTTAGGAACAAACACAAGCAATAGCCTCTTGCCCCTTTTCTCTGACTGTCAGCAAAGAAAGGGGAATCTCTGAAAACCATCTAAACCCTATTTTCCCAAGCACCAGTTAGCCCAAAACCAACTACATTGAACCTTCAATTTAATACCCCCCAAATTACTATATTTTTCCTTGTTTCATATAAATCCAATTTGTCCAGGTATATTTCAGGTTTTCACAAGTTGATTTAGGTATGGTTTAAAAGAAATACGATCCTCTGCCATCTTGAAGGGATGGATATTTTTATACTGAAATATATTCTCCGCAGCACAGGTCCAAACGCAATCATCACTTCGAAAGAGAAAGCAATGTGTATGCCAGAGGAGGAGAGGCGTGTACCTGGCTTCACAGCATCTGTGAGCAGCACCCTGAGAATAAAACGGTGACTGGCCCCTGGGACTTCCTTGCCGGTGGTATGCGTGCCCCTGGCTGCTGCAAGAGCTCCCTTAGCAAAGGCATTGTTGGTCACACCTCTTTCTGCTGAGCCTAACCCTGGAGGCTTTGCCTGCAGGCATCACTGATGCAGACAAAGATGAAAAAATATATAGGTAGGGACACACACAAAAAAAAAAAGATGAAAAGAAAAAAAAAAGGAGAGAGAGAAGTGAATACACAGAAAAAAGCATAGAACACCTGGAGACTGGCCATGCCTCAGGAGGCAGTGGGTGCCCCAGCCATCCAGCTGAAGGTCAGCAGTTTTCATGTCACCTTGTCAAGTGCCTACTGGAAAGGCAGGCAATGCAGAAAGGAATCCTATTAGGAAATAGGATGATGCCAAGCAGTTCTCTTTTTCTCTATTTTTAATATGCCCTTACTATTATGCTGGCATTAAAAGGAGCACATGCACCACAACTGCATGTAAAGCCCGAACTCTGCAGCTCCCATGCATCTGTTGGATAACCTCAGCCTAAAAAGCATATAAACAACTCAAAGCCAGGTGAGGAGAAAAGCTTCCCTAATGCTCATCTGATCCATACTATTTCACAGTTTACAAGAAGCCTGCTCAAAAAGGCAGAGCTCAGCATTAGAAAGATGCAAGCCTGAGCTCATCACTGGGCGGGCAGGGCACCACAGTCCTTCACCAGGGACCTATTTGACTGGTGGTACCCACACAAACAGACACCTAATGGAGAGTTAGCTGTTTTAACGACGACATTAAACAAAGCACATTTAGAGTTAACTTGGCCTTTTGTAATGTATTTGTCACCTGTCTCATCCCTCTTTAGGCTGTTGTAGCTGGACAGCTCGATTTACCACTTGAAGAGAGCTCTTAGGAAGTCATCGTGCCAGGCTAACTGTTGGAGAATGGTATTTCAAAGGGATAGATGCAGAATCATTTTTCCTCAACGTTCATGCAGTGAATAACTTTGTAAGGGCCACTTCAGTTTGATACTGCAAGCTCCATGTCTCCTCCTGCCTCAGGAGCTGTAAACAGGGGTACTTCAGAGGCTACAGTGAAGGCTCCAGCACTTCTAGGTTAAAAATCTCGGTGAGTCATATGCCTGATCCCGCTGATTGTTTTGTCTCTGCTTTGGCCGTAGGACAGGGTTTGGGGACCTTCAGACATGCGAGGTAAGAGACGCCTATTTTTTGGTTTCTTGTGTGAGGAGCTCCTGTCTCAAATCTTTGAGTCTTTTTCATCCGTCAGACTTGATTTACCCATCACTGGCGGGCTGCAGGCTGGCACTAAGCAGCTCCCCTTAATCTATCCATCAGTTGCCAAGCAAACTCTGGAGCAGGCAAAGAGAACCAGCAAACAGTAATTTCAGAGCAAGTTTGAAGAAGGCATCTGAGAAACTTCCATTTTCAGAGGACATCAAGGCAGTGCTGGCTGGCAGCCAGGTGCAGGTGGCTCTGAGCTGCAGTGGAGGGGCTCTGTTTTCTCATCTTCTGAAGAGATTTCTTCAGAATGATGTGCAAGTGGAAATGAGACTAAAAGAAACAAAGCTGTGGTTTGGAAGTACAATCACACATGCAATGAAGAATAAAGTATAGCAGTTTTGAACAATCTTCCTTAGGAAGCATAGCTACTCCCTGCGGGAAAGAATGAAAATGGCCACACAGGGACTAGACAAGGCAGCAAATTGGGGAAATACTTAACCAGTGATTTGGAAGTTTATATGAAGGACCAAGAGAAGATTGTAGGGATAGACAGTGAGTGCATCCCTCTCAAGGAAGTTGTAGAAAATATCTCTGCAGAGGCAGTCGGTCAAATTGAGCAGGAGCAAGTGTATATATACAATCTATAAGGCTCCTCCTGTCCTATGAACAGAAAAGGTCAGAAAATTCTGCATATGTAATCACTGCCTAGGTAAATGGTCTGAGGGTTTCGGTTGTAGTTCAAAATGGTTGTTGAGAACAAAATTACAAAAGCATCCCCTTACACAAAGGGATGAAATTATTTAGTTGCTTATACACTTCTGCTAGAAGTCGGATAATAAACAAGAGGAATTATGCTGACTTAGGAGCATAAATTTGACTTGGTTCATATTACTGGGAAAACTCACATGATCAGAATGTAAAAATGAATAGTTGCAAGCCAACTCAGAGGGCTCAAGTGGGCAAAAAAGAATGGGTGTAGTACACTGTCTCAAAATCTCATGACCTCTAGAAGTCTGTGTAAATCAGACGTAAAAGATTTCAACTGCCAGTAGATCTGCATTCTTACAAATAAACTAGAAGGCAGTGAGCTATTTGGTGCCTGCTACACAGCACCAAAACACCATAAAAAACAAGATGACCAGCTTCTTTAAAGACTTATTTATCATGTGTTGGTAAAAAAAGCTGTGTTAACATATGGGACTTCAATCTGAATGGCATATGCTGGTGTTCTCAGGCTACCAGCACTAAAAAGTCCTCAGAATTTAAAAAATTACAGGCAGCCAATTTCCTAACTCAACCCAGCTTGGGGTAGATTGCCTAATGACAGATACAGAGGAACTGATCCCAGATGTAAAAATTCATGGTTACTCGAATGCCAGTGGTCATGACTTGATCACATTTGTTGTCAACATATAGAATCGAGTCCAAAGTAATGTATGTGTTTATGGGGGTTCTAGTATGTAAATTCACAAAAACTGTTGTTGAAAAAAATTCATTTTCACAATGCTGAAATAATTATGAGCAATATCAGCTACAGAGGAACCTTTCCACAGTAATCAGAAGAGTCTTAAGAATACATTCTTAGATTTCAAAGGCCACAATTCCACAACCAAGAAAGAAACTGACAGTATTTAAAAATTACTTTTAGTGTAAAAGTAGACATAGAACAAAACCACATTTATTTCAACACAAAGAACTAATGATATAAAGGAAAAGTGATAATAACAATTATAAACCAAAAGCTAGTAACTGTAGAAAATTGACAAAGGGAATCAGAAAGGGAAAAAAAGAGAAATCAATGAGGAAAGGATATCTGGGACTTTTAAAAGCATATTGAGAACAAAAATATTGTCATCTGTTACTGGAGGAAAATAGTAAAAATGTAATAATAATGAGGAAAATATATAAGAATTCAATGAATACCTGTCTTCCATATTTGGGAAATAGATTTTACATGCATATTTGTCTAAAAATAATGAATCACACTGAATCTCAGCAATGACTCAAATGCATTTAAAACAGCAGCTAGGAAAGAGAGATATTTTGAAGTCTGTCAGTTGGAAAATGTGCATCAAGAGTTTTCAAAGAACGGGCATGGAAGCTCTCCACCCGGCAAGGACTTGATAGGATTTAACAGTAATCCAGAGGACCAAAGCAAAGTAACATTCTCCAAAATTTAAAACACGCAGATGGGGTCCTCCAGGTACTGTGAGGACTGTCAGTCTGATCTTGGGTAAGGTAATGGGACAGTTAATCCAAGAATTATGTATTACAATACAAAAGGAGCAAATACAAATAGCTTCCAGCAGTGCAGGTTTACAGGAAATAGATTTCATCAGGGTTTTTTTGTTTTTTACTGAGATTGCACATCAGGTTAATAAGGGTGATAATGTTGGTATGCTGCACTTAGATTTTTGTAAGGCACACTGTTTTGGCTTGGTAGGTAGAATGATATAAACTAAACAAGGCACAGATTAAAATGAATTAAAACTATCACTTTAGGTTTAAAAAGGTAACTGTGAAAAGAAGTCTGAAAATTGAGCAGGAATAGTTTTAACTGGGCCAGCAGCACCAGTCCTTAGTCTTATGCTATTTTAAATCAATGATTGAAAAAAAAAACAGAATAAAATCATTATTAATAAACTCTGCAGGTAACAGAGAGACTGCAGGAAAGCTAGATCAAAGAGCACACAAAGCACTCTGAACCATTTGGCAAACTGTAAAACAAACAATATGCAGCTCAACAAAACACTGTCATCCAGCCAGGAACGAAGAGTACCAACCACACCGTAAGACCACCACCCCTACTCTGAGCAACGCCAAAAAGATGGTTATTATCAGCTGATCATAAAATCTCCCTGCAGCCTGGTAGCCACAAAGCCCAGGGCAGACCTCGGATAAACAGAGAGGAGTTTCAAGGAAGAATAGAAAGGTTATCCTGCCTGTGCCTTTGGCAAAGGTGCAACTGCTACAGGAATACACGGACAGCCCCGAAGGCAAAAGTTCAAGCAGGAAATTGGTTAATTGTAAAGGATTCAAAGAGGAACAAGAATGGTGAAAGCACTAGAAAACGTGCCTTATCATGAACAATTCACACACGTCCGTCCCTACAGCTTATCAAACAAAAGGTGACGGCGGGTCTCAATCACAGTTTATGGTGACACAGGTCACAAAAAATAAATACAATGGGACACTTCCCTCCGGGAGACAAAGTTGTCAGAAGACCCAATGCTGGAAGTTGAAGCCAGAGAAAGTGCAACTTTGGCAGAGTTAATTTATCATTGAAACTATTTAACGAAGGGATTGTTGTGCATTTTACAGCACAGGAAAATCTCAAAACCTGCAATTAGTTTGCATTTATAAAAGATACAAAGTACTTGAAATGGGATAAATGCACCGAAAGACTTCTGACATGTCTCTATCTCTTTCCATGGTCGATGATTCATATCTCCTAACTTTTTTCTGGAGCCTTCCCCATGTTTCACACATAATGTTTGCCAGAATATTTAGCTCCTCCCTCTCTATTTTACTTACCACCTTCCTCTCACCTAAAAGCTGCAAAACATATTTATTTGGTTGCTGCCACGTAGACTACCATTTATTTCACATGCCTGCAGCACTGATTTTCAGAGGCAGATTTCACTTATTTCTTTTCTTCAGAATAAATGGTGAGAAATGGCTAATTTGCTACATCACAACATTTTAGAAGGTGAAGATGATGGAAGAAAACCCACCAGCTGTCTTGAAAGTTAGGGTATAAATCCAGTCTTCTAATTATTAAGGGGTGTGTTTAAACACCAGGGAAGGAAGTACAGCAGTACTTAAATTTAAGCACATACATATATTTTAGCAAGATCAGGGATTACAGAATTTGGGGGGTGGGGGGGAGCGGTTACCACTCTTAATTACAACAAGCCATAATTTCCCAATTCAATTTAAAAAAAAAAAAAACAAACACAAAAAAAACCCACACACAAAAAAAAAAACAGCTAATATCTATTTTGCATACATGTAACGAAACAGCCTTTTGCAGCTATCTTCCGGAAAACGGAAAATAATCCATTTTTCCCTTTTCCCCACATTCCGTCGATATTTTGTGCCAGACTCAAACTGACAGAATTTGTCAGCTACCAACTGGAGATGCTACCAGTTTCCAAATCAGGCATTACGTGGGCCAACCAGTGGTCTGAAACCTACTGTAAACAGCCCCTAAGTGAGTAGCCAATATGGTAATTTGGGGAAGTGATTTAATATATTGGCTTCCGGTAGCAAGTCAGACCCCAGGCAAGGAAACACACTTAGAGGGAATTCAGCGTGACACCGAAATCGGGATGGTCAAGAGCAGTTCCCTCTCAGGGGAAGGAAAACCAGCAGCACAGAAGTGTCACTTCAAGCTTGAACAAGTTTCTACCAGCAGAACTTGTCAGGACACTGTCAGGCAGGAGCTGACAGCCGTAAATCAGTATACCTCCAAACGAACTGCCGAGCACGCTTGCTTTATAGGGAGAGGTTCTCCCAGTGACAACAGCCATCTAATGCTCCCTTACCCTAATAACTGCATAATGAAAAAAAATATGAGTAAGTACTCAGGAATGCCCTTTTCCCCCATGTTGTTACACTGAGCTGGAGTAATGCCAGGGTTAGGGGTTTTTTTTGTTGTTGTTGTGCTAAAAAGGTTTTGCTCTGCAACCAATTTTGTTTCGTTAAAACAAACAGAGAGGCACTTGCTATTGATCCCCCTATTAAATAGTCCTAGTAAACATTTTGACTAGCTCTGCAAACTTAATACAGATGTTCGTTCTGCACAGATCACTACCGACAGCTGATACAGGGAGTTAATGCGTATCCGTGGTGGGGGAAGACAGCAGTACAGATGAAGCTCAAAAGAGAGGGAGCTGCAAAAATAAACAGCTTTCTGACAGGTAAGTGTTGGCGTGTGCAAATATAATACCAATGCTTTCAGGCATGTGTGTGTGCCTTCATGCCATGAGTGTGAGGGGACGGGGGGAGATTTCCACTCCTGTACATAGCTGCTGCATGGAGCGGCATTAAGCAGAAGAAAGCCCCTCAGCATGCGTTCGCCTATGACTGCCCTGATAAAAGGAGCTCTGTACAAGGGACTAAATGTGTCAGGGGTCTGTTCAGCAGAAATTCAATTTCTGGAGGTGCCAGGAGCAGAGGATCCACAGGATTCCATGCTTTGGCAACAAAAGAGGCTAAACCTGATTCACGAGATAAAATAAAATAACATAACAAATAAAAAAGGGCCTCTCTGTTTGCTCCCGAAGGTGTCTCACACCTGGTGTTGGTGCCGGGCAGCCACAGCAAACTAGCCTCCCTCCGCCTGTTGTTACACCGAAGTCACCCTCTGCCCAAGGCAATGTTATCAGAGCTGAACTGATCGGCCTTTGGTGAAAAAAGCTGAATTTGCAAATTCGGTTTGGAAGCGGTTTTATTCCTCAGCGCACCATCTGCAGCAGGTGCTACCTGAGGAAGCCGCCTCACTTCACCACCACAGCTTCATTGCGCCTGAGGGGAGGGCAGACGGCAGCAGCACCCAGGCAAGGCGGGGAGCCCACCTGTGGGGGGCTTGCTTCTCCCAGAAGCTGCCCTTCTTCCTCGATGGCTCGTCAAATAAATGGAACGAACAATCTCCCACCCACAAAGTTACCTGTGGCCGTACTGGCTGTGGGTGCCCAGGCGTCGGCCGTGCTGTTGGCCGCACTCTGAGGTGAGGCCGGAGTTGCTCCACTCTGGGCACGGCCGGTTCCAGCCGGTTCCAATGGCTGCACTGCAGGGCACTGCCCAGCCCCTCAGCCGCACCAGAGGCACCTCAGGAGAAGGGGGTAAACGGCACCCGGCAGCGAGGCGTGAGGGGGAAAAGCATGAGGAGCGGCCCCGCGAGCCCTGAGGGGAGAGGAGGAGGAGATGGTGGTGGTGGTGCTCCAAACTTGGGGCAGAGGCCACCACGGTAGGGCATGGGGAAGGTGTGTGGCAGAAGGAGTGGCAGAGAGGGCCTGTTACGGACTGACTGCAGCCCCCTGTTCCATTCCCCCTGAGCTGTTCGGGGCAGAAGAGCAGTCAAAACTGAAGGGGTGAAGTTGAGCCTGGGAGAAAGCAGGGGTTTGGGGAGGGAAGGTGGTGTTTTAATTGGCCTTTGTCTCCCACTATCCAAACTATTGCAATCAGCAATAAATTCATTTTCCCCAAGTCGAGTCTGTTTTGCCCGTGATGTTAATTGGTAAGGGATCTTCCTGTCCAACAGGCTTTTCTGCCTTATTTCCTCCCCCCTGTCCTGCTGAGGAGGGGGAGGGAGTGAGACAGCGGCTGAGTGGGCCTCTGCCAGCCCGCAGATGTTGGCATACAACTGCTTACCAGAGGTTAGGATCAGCAAGCTATGGCATCAGTGTCAAGGACAGACAGATTTTGAAAGACCCACTGCAGTAGCACCCAGAGGACAACTGGAAAAGGATTGAAAATGACAGCTGAAAAATTGGGGGGCTCTGTGAGAGCCAGAGGAAACACTCCCAGCTCCCACTGAGCTTCACCCTTGGCTGGAGCCAGGAGCCCCATCTCACAGAAGCAAGATGACCATTCAGTTCCCCAAGATCCTCTCGCCTCTGAGAGGATCAGCACCTCCAGGGTCTGGGTATTACTTGTTGGTACACTTGGACCAGAACTGGGGAAAGGAAAATACAGTCTGCCATACCTCTTAGGCTAGGGCTCAGCACCCTTCCCAAAGAAACCTTATGTTGGTTTCTTCAAGTTAATCAGACCTCCACACACAGAGACCAAGAAATTTAATGGGGAATAATAAATAGGAAGTGATGAAAAGCAAACACTTGGAAAATAACTTTCCATGTGCACGTTCTTGCTAAGATTCATAAAACTTTCTGAACGTACAAATATTTGTACAAATAACCGAAGATTATCTCAAATAGCAGAGCTGGTTAAAATAGCCTTGCAAAGAAGTGAAGAGCAAAGCCCTGCTCACTCATGAATATATTTATGCATTTGTTTATTAATATGCAGTCAGCTTTAAACCCTACCCAGCAGGGGAGAGACTATGTACCTTATGCCTATGGGCCTCGTAATGCTTCCAGTGGGGATGGAAAAACTTCAAAAAAAGTTTGGCACTCAGATGCAGTTTCTCTGCTTATCTGCTGCTAATCCAAACTCTCCCAACATATCAAAAACGTTGAACCGGGCAGGAAACCACATGAGAACAGGTTTTCCTACAGGATTTCTGGCATTTCTACATTAGATTCCAGATGGAAACACCCATGAGAACAGCTTCTATCCTGGTATTTTTGGCACATTCAGTTCCAATTCTATCCGGAAACCTGAACTGGGAGGGGAAAGAAAAAAAAAAAGAAAAAAAAAAGAAAAATACAAAACAAAAAGCATCAACCGTTCGCCCCAGTATTCCAGAACCTGAAGAAAGGTTTATCATTTGAGCTGGGTTTTAATATTAGGAAGCAGGAGACAATGTTCTTTGTTTTCTCTTCAGTGGTTCATCTGTCCTTACTCCCAGTTTCACATGTCTCCAAAAAGAAATACCAGAGTGTTCGACTGGCAAAACTAGAAATGACCATCTACCTCAAAATAAGCATGGAAGCTACCCCCCAAAAATTTGGGCTCCACCCAAATTACTTTCCTCCTTTCTATGCACAAATGAATGTCAGATACCAAAAAATAAAGGCATTCATTGAAACTTCTGAAATAAGCGATTTCAAAGGGGTTATCCATGTCTACAACTGAAATCGGGCTTTTTGCCAGAGTGGATTTCTCTAAAAGGTGAATGAATTCACCACATTTCCTGCAGTCCATTTTTGTTCATTTATCCAGCTTTGCCACTCTCTCTAGATTGACACCCACTTCCAAGGAAAATAACTTCAGCAATAATAACTTTGAGCAACAACTTTCCAAAATTATATTCAGCCCCGCTCGGTGATTTTTCTTATAAAGGGGTTATTTAATATCAGCCTTTTCCTTATTTCTTTATTGTCATTGAAAGTGTATGTATTTTGTTCTTGACACTGTCCGATTCTTTCTCTCTGACCTCCCAGCCCTGCCCCTTGCTTTTTTTACTGCTGGCCACACTGGGAGAAAACAGAAAGAACATTCAAGACTGACATCAGTTAGTTCATTAGCAGCTCACCTCAATATCCTAACCCTTCTATCATTTTAAGATGAACGCTACGTAAATCTACCGCAAAGGAACTGAAGGAAAAAAAACCCTGCTGCTTTGACTCAGAGCCCATTTCAAGCTGCGTCCAGAGGTCTCAAAAACCCAAAATGATCCAAAATCTCTTTTCTTAAAGCCCCGTAGATACGTGCTTATGTACTGCCAAATTCTGCCACCTTTGTACCTTAGTCTGTGAATAATGCTATTGAAGAAGGTGGGACTCTTCAATAAAGAATAAGGAAACAGCACCAGGCCCTCCCTTCTTGCTCCCCAGCCATTGACTGCTGTGAGCTGGAAATGGTACCTTTGACCTCCTCTTGAAGCACAGAGAATTTGCTTGTGTTTAAACTCTTTTTTTTCCCCTGAAGAAATGCTGCCGCATCTACTCACATGTACATCAGTTCCCTCTACTGGCAGCATTAATTAAGCTATTCCTTTAATTCACCAGGTAGATTGTGGGTTTGGAAAGGAAGATGTGCTCAGTTTGGTGGGAATATGTTGGGCCGTTACCTGTAGGGTGTTATGCTCTTACACGTTACAGAAGAAACATTAGTACACTGGTTCTTACTAGTGTACTAGTTCTCCTCTCTAGGTTTTTAAAACTCACTTTCCATGCTATGGTCCAGGGCAGATACTTAACATTATCTTAACATATTTTTGTCCTTAACTGCAGCAGTAAGTGGGAACCTGAAGAGCAATGACTCCTGAAGCAGCTCAGGCAAACACGTGCTGCATCAACCCTTGAGCTCTCCATTTTGTGGCTGGGGTGGGCATACAGCCTCTCCTCAACCAGAGCATCCCCTCCTAAGGGGCCGGATGGTCCATCAGCCTCTGTTTACACCTTCATGTACCCAGAGGCTACTCTAAAGCAACGCTGTTTCAAAACTTGCTTAAAAAAATTTGGCCATTCTTCTACCTTTTTATTTTTCTTTTTTTTTTTTTCTCTAGTTAAATAGATTGATTTTGTCCTGCCACAGGTAATGTTTTCCTCCTGTGATATCAGGCCAGAGGAAGAACTTATTCACTATATTTGGGTGCTTGAAGAAAACACAGAATGAGAGAACCACTTGTCATTTAAACAAACAAAACAAAAAAAAAAAAAAAAAACAAACAAAAAAACCCAAAACAAAGCAAAACAAAAGAACAAGAACATCTGCCCCAAAGAGAAAAAGATAAAAGATTTTCCCTTTGGACCCAAGCTGCCAGTATTTAGCAAAACCAGCAAAAGTCTTTTAAATTTCTAAGCAAATGGTGGGTAGTACTATTTCATAGCACGCTGCAGTTTTTCCAGTAGTTTCAACAGTTATGTTTGGGATTTAAAACCATTGCTTAAAATCTCCACTTAGGACCAAACCAAATAAACCTGCATGGGTATAGTGACCGGTAAAACCATTCCTGGAAATGGAGCTTTTCTAGTGCAAGTAGAAGTGGAAAGACAATATAGAAATTGGTAGGAAAAATAACAGCCTATATACACCTGAATTTGCATATGCAAATGTTGGGGCATAAAGTTAAAGACCTATTCCATACCTCAGTTTAAATATGCCTCTTACTTCTAACTGGCATGGATAAGATGCCCTCAACACACACTTGTTTTCTTGGAATTTTCAAAATGTGTCCTTACTGGGGATTTTCTTTTCTTTTTTTATTCTAGGTCATATTTCTAAAAGACATTGTACAAAAATGTTGTATTTGACGCTGCTGTTCTGATTAAATGCATTACAGGACCTGCAGTCATATTTAGAGGAGAAAAAAACATTCTTGCTCACACTGCTGCATGAGTTCCTGTTTGAGGAATAAAATTGTTTATTTCTGATTCTTCCAGGAGCTTTTACAGACTGATCAAGTGTCAAGACATGGTAGTTGACTCAAAGGTAACATAGATATTGCCTCATAATATCTTTAGGACCTGAATCAAATCTTGAGATACTTTGAAACTATGGGAGTATAATGAAAATACATTTCTTTCTTTGTATTATCCTTTGTAATGGGGAGCTTTACATTTCTTTTCTAGCAACTATGATGTACATTGTACTATCAAGGCATTTTTAGGGACCATTTACCTGAATACAATTTGTGTGTAAGGTGTCTGAGAGCCAACCTGGATTTATGCTTCCTGGTCCTTGTAATAAGTGAATAGATTTTTTTTTTTTCTCCCCATCAAAATAAATGTCAGAAAGTTCTTTGATTGTTCAATAAGGGAGAAAAACATCCTTTTTCAAATGAAAGAAATGGCTACGGGCGAGGTTTTGGTGTTGCTGGAAGCTCTGTCAAGCCCCCCAGCTCCAGGAGCAATGCATGCAAGGACACGTGTGCCCACAGGATATGCCCCAACACCTCTCCCCACCAAGGAGGAGGGCTCATTCACTACCTAGTTTTGGTTGCCCACTGCATTGCCCACTGAACTGGGGAAAGTCCTTGAGGCAACAGAGAGGTCTTTGCAAAGCATGTTGGGACCCTGCCGCAAAAGCAACTTTTTGGGAAGAATGTTCTTGCCTTTAAAAAAATATGGTTGTAGCAATTTGCCTAAATTGTACTTTCCCTCGATATTTCTTGGACTCTGAAAATCTAATGCAGTCCAGCTCTTCTGAAGTGCTGTGGTGGGATTTTTGTACATATACCCAGGCCCATCGGGATTCCCATGCAGGCCAGGTATGTGGCATAAATAGCCCAAATTCAGCCTATCCAGGGCATTATTAGATTAGCTCCTGTATTCATGCACACAGGTACACACACATATAAATTTCTGAAAAATTATTCTGAGAAAAAGCAAATATTTTAAGATAACAGACTTCCCAAACTATGATATCAATTCCGGCTTCCTACCTTTTCATGGTGAGCGACTGAGGTGATGTCTAACATGTGTCTACCCGAGGCAATATCTTTTTGATATCATGCAGTGGAAATGGCAGAATCTGGCTCTTTAGTGACCATGACATCCAAAAATTGGATGCAGGAATTCACCTCTCTTTCATAGGTTAAATGAATATTCTGCGAGTATCGATTGTTCAGTTCTTCCAGTGGAAGATGAATGTGATCAGCATCGATAATCAGAAAAAATATCATCTACATACCTCTCATATGCAGATGGTGGCTGTTCAATACCAATCGGCAGTACAGCTTCCTGGTGTGACAGGAAAATATCTGCAGCAATTGAGGATTAACAGAGGCCATTGCTACATCAGTGTTTTGTTTGTAATAGTTTCCATTCTATCAGAAATAACTGGTTGCACATTTCTGTGTCTGACATTAAAATTCACCATTGAAATCTTGCTCGGTAATAATAAAGCCCCTGCAAGAGTCTCTACAAACACACTAGACTCCAAATTAAAGAGCAAGTGTATTGTTAGGGTTTGCATGGATCTTTTTTGAATTAGTGCTAGGTGAACAATAAATAAAATTCCAGGAGTAGTTCCCCAAGCTGATATGCATTCAAGGTATTATCTTTGCTCTGTACTGTATGTGCTTCTGGGTGAAAAAATTCTAATTGCACTTCCATTCAAAAATCAACCGTGGGAATAAGGAATCATGCTCATTTTATGCACAGCAGCCTGAAGGCCTTATCCTTAAAACAAATTACAGCGCCTCCTATGCAACTCACACTCTGAAGCTAATTCTAACCCTAAAGCAAAACTCCAGAATTAAACTTTAATCTGTGATCTAAACAATTTTGTGTTTGTGATCAATCTTGGTGGGGTGGATTTTAACACATGTGTGTGTGCACGTACATGGGTGTGTTCTTGTGTGTATATATAAAAATATAAAATGCTAAGGTAATTGTTATCACAGATGAAGACAGAACATTAAATACTCTGCTCAGTAAGACCAAGATAAAATACATACAGTGAAGACAGGGAATAAAGCTGTTAAACACACACTCCTATATGTAACAGAGTCCTGGACTTGCAACCAGAGAAAGCTTAAATTCCACCGAATGTATCATATTTACTACATTCTGCCAACAAAATAGGCAGGCTGCCACGCCATTAAAGCAATTACTCTTACCCTCTCAGATATGTAGAAATTAGATTCTGCTCCTTGAAATCATACGCTGGGGGAGTATGAGGAGGAGAGGCAGAAAAGCATCAAATTCCTCCCAGAGAGGAAAATCACCACCTTGCCATGGAAAGGCTTTGGACCAGCAAGAGTTAAAGGAGTTTGAAGTGTATGGTCTGTCTCTCCCCAACTTGGTGCAGTGACTCTGCATCCTGCAGGAACCTGTTCAGATGCTCTGATAAGTCAGACAGAATTCATGGGAGATTACCACACAGCTCCTGCCAAGCTGTGCTGCAGCGCGGGTAATAGATATGCTCCAGTACTAAATCCTAAAAGGCCCTGCTACATCTGTCAAGCATGCCCTGGAAAAGCACCCTCAGTTCAGATGTTATCACTGCTCTGCCTGCATCAGAAGATTTAGTGTCCACCCTGGAGGTTGCTTTTGCCGCACAGTTTTCAGGGGCAAAACAACAAGGAAGAAAGATGAGAGAAAAAAGGCAAATTATTCTTGCTTAAAGCAAAAGGAATAAAGTGATGTGCTTGCAGACTAGTTCAGCTTCTCACCCTGCATCCAGAAGGTCCCAAATCCCACATTAAGATGGTACTGATGTTCTAAGCTGATTAGCTCGGACGTGTTCAGCTCCCTGGACTGTGACACCATGAAGATGATCTTCTGTAGAGCGACTCTTTCCCAAGGAAATCTGAACAACAAACCCAGTGGGGGGCCACAGGCAGTGGATAGAAGATGCCTGCCTTTGATAATTAACTTTAAAACTGGTTCTAGAAAAGCTGCTCTGGCATAAAATGAGCTTCGCAGAGCGCTGCTTATGAAACAATTGCTGCTCCTCCCAAATCCTAAGCAGGGATTTGGTCAAAAATGGTTCTATTGTTATTTATCATTTTATACCAAACAAAAAACAGGTATATAAGATAAACATATATTTACATAATACGTATAAACAAACAGACGCCCCAAAAAACAACAGTCTTGGGAACAACTCCTTTCTTAATATACTCCAAAATAGAGCCATGCATTTTAGCCATCTGTCTCCTTATTCAAATCTGCAGGAAATATTGAAGTACAGCAGCGGCTCCTCTTTCAGTAGGTGCACTCTCAGAGTTCAAGGGAGAAAGGCTACAATTTCCCAATCCAGCATATTACATTTTAAACTTCTGTTTCCTGAAACTGATTTTAAGGACAGATAAGTTCCAGCTATCAGGATGTCAACACGAAGAGCCACAGGCCGTCGTGTTTATAGCTCCATACAGTGGTAGAGGCTCGATTGAGAAGGGACAAATGGGCCAGCACAGGGAAAGCCCGGGCTGGACATAGACAACAGTGTGCTTGGCTGTGCAATGGGGACCGTGGCAGAAACCTGGAGTTAACCTTGTGTGATGAAAGACAACTCCTCCTCTGGGCTTGCAGCTATCCACTACTTGGATGGATTCTGTCCCTAAGGAAAAAAAATCAGAAAGACAAGGCAGAGTGCAGGAAGGCCAGTAAGAGGAAGGATTTGAGGCGTACAATACAAATGCAAGGTTGTGGAAGGAGTTCTAGGCTTCAGGACAGCTGTTGAAGACAAAGGGTGAATCCTAAAATGTCCCCATCTGGCAGAGCAATGAGCAGCTGCAGATGGGCAGCCCTGAAGGTGCACGGAGGAGCATGGTGTGTGTTCACAGCTACAGCAACAAAAAGCAAAAGCAAGCTCTTTCTCCAAAACAATAGTTTCTTAGCAAATTAACAGACATTTCTGGAAAAACTGCACTGCTTGCGACTCGGTCATCTGACACAGTA